>NW_004567114.1:39586154-39591697 GCF_000260355.1 Condylura cristata | reverse complement strand
TTTTTTAAAAAGATTTTTTATTTTTGCATGCAAGAGCTGGGATGTAGTGTGGGGAGGATGAGAGGATTCACTGGAGACATTTGAAAATAGAACAGGCAGATAGTGAAGTACACCATTGTCAGGAACAGTGGAGGAGACAGGTGAAGTCTGTTGCACCATCTCTGTGAGCTCCCTGGCTGAGGATTGAACTCAGGCCATTGTGGCTGAGTATAGCTTGATAGTGCTGAAACTTTTAGTAAGCTAATGATCAAACCACTCTCTTGATTAAAATCATTATGGATTTATTTTGTATTTTTAACATAATTTAGAGGTATTTTATGTAATTTTAACAATACAGAAAAGGCTGAATTATGTTACAAGGAACATAGTTTATCCAGATTTGATTGGCTTTTCCTTTTATCTTCTAATCTGTCCCTTGAAATTGTAATCTCCTTTGGTAACAATTCAAGAACCTCAGGGTATATTTTAATCTTAATGCTTGTTTACATTTTGAACTTCCATCTCTTCCAGCCTTGCACTATCCCAGTATAATAGGGGAGGCACTAACATACCCAAACTGTACAGAAACTATTTTCCAAGCAATTAACCTACATCATTGTCATTGGTAAACTTACAAACAAAGCTTTGGATTTGATGACAAAACTGTTTGCAATACAATTTCAATTTAGCAAAATACCCAAATCTTAAGTATATATCTTGATGAGATTATCCATCCATGTAACTCACAGTCCTATCAGAATAAGTGTTAACATTACTCAAGAAGATATTTCTTGTCCCCCTAGTTTTATCCCAATCTATACCTATTCCCCCGTGAGTATAATCTCTTCAAACAGTGATTTGTAGAAGTTAGCCATGAATGATTTTGAATTTCATTGAAGTGGAATGTTACTGTATGCATGCTTTTTGAGTTCTTTTGTTGAGCTTAATATCTGCAAGATCATCCCTGTTGTTGCAGTTCATTCTTTTCATTGCTGAATGTCTTTGTATGAATATGTACCACTGTATAGGTACTTCAATTTCTTTATGTTCTTGATGATGAACATTTGGTTTGGTAGCACAGTATGAGTATTTTGTGTACATATATATTTACTGCTCTTTGGTACAGGTAGGTGTATCTTTTACTGAATTGAAAAGACCAAAATTACTGTTTGACAAAAGCTTTGAGTTTGATTTGTTCTACATCCTTACTAAATTAGAAATGGTCAGCCTAAATTTTTGTCTTTCTGGTGGGGTAATGTGAAATGTGGTTTCAATTTGCATTTCCTTTAACAATTTTCTTGTTTAGATTATATGTAAAAACTTACACTTTATTGAACATATATTTTTCTTTGTGAAAAGTCTTTTGTCTAATGCCCTGGTTTGTTTTTATTATTGAGTGGAAGTAATTCCTTAGAAAGTTTTAATCAAATCTGTCCCCACATATGTGTTTTAATGTTTTCTTCTAGTCCTGGCTCTTAATTTTTTTTAAGTTTCTTATTTTGAAGACATCTAATATACCATTTTAAACATTTTTAAGATTAATACTATGTCCCATCAAACAGTTTCTTTGCCGATATCACAGGGATACCATACAAATTTCTTCCTTATTCCTATTTTATGTTTTTACTTTTGGTATATGATCATCTTTAAATGATTCTTGTATATTATATGTTGTGAGACTTCAGTCTGTTTATATCTAATACAATTTTTAGTATGCATAACTTTATATCATTTAATAAGTTGTCTCATTGTTTTTATCATTTTGTTTTCTTTATTGCCTTTTATGACTTAATCATATACCTCTACTATATTTTTTAATTTCCTATTGGGTTTTTAGCTATAGTTCTTTGTATATTTTTAGTGGTTTCTTTATGTGTACTTATTTGATCACATTTTACTCAGAAATAATATTGCATTGGATATAAATCCAAAAATCTTGAGCAGTACAGTTTCATTTATTTTTATATATATATATAATCTACAAAATTAAAATCTGTAATTTTATTTTTTAAAAGATTTATTTTTCATACAGAACTGAGGTACAAGCCAGAGATGCAGAGGGTGAGAGGATTCACCAGAGACAGAGTGGGAAGTAGATCAGGCAAACTGACGAAGTACACTGCTGAGGGGAGCAGCAGTCTGCTGAGCTGTGTGGATCTCCTCTGGGGCAGGCAGGAATCAAACTCATGCAGAAGTGGCTTAAGCTTCTTAGTGCTGTGCTTTAACCTGCTGCGCCACCAGGAAGGGCCTAATTTTATTATAACTAAGTGAATACTTAATGTTTCGCTACATGTAAATCATTTTAGATTTTTTCATTCTTTTCTGTAAACTCAATTCTTATTTTACTTTTCATTTTGAAATTTCTTTAAGATATGCAATTCTGGCTAGATTTTTATCCCCATCATTTGCTATCTGTTTTCTCCATTGGTCCTACATACATTTACCTCTAGCTGCTTTTTCTAGCTTCATCTCTAATTTTCAGCAGTTTAATTACGGTGTGCCTACCATTTGTTCTCTATTCCACTTCCAGTTAATTCAAAATTAGGGAACCTATAAATACATAATTGAACAATATTTTTTGGAAATTTTCTACTATCCCAATGTAAAATGCTTTCATCTGGCCCTAATCTCTTTTCATTTTTGTAACTGTATGCTATGCACCTTGATATTGTCCTTCAGGTCACTGAGGCTCTCTTCTTTTATTCAGTTACCTTTCTCTCTGTTTCAGACTAGATAACTTCTAATTCTTCAAGTTTACTGACCTGTCCATCTGCTGTTAAGTCCTCCCAGAAACTTATTTAGGTTTACTTATCATTTCTAAATTATCACTTTTTCCCATTCATTATCTTCTATATGTAAATTCCCAGTCTTCTGCATTATGACACTTTTTAAGCCATTGAAAATATTTTAAATAGGTGCTTTAAAAGGTTTATTCCTAAAATGAGTCATAGTAGAGATTCTAATTACCATAGATAATGGTGCCCTTTTTATGTTTATTTTTTCAACAGGATTTTGGACATTGTAGATAGTATATTGTAGCATTCTATTTTACACTTTTGATGATGGTAAATCATTTTTTATCAGATAGCTTGGCTCAAACTCTAATCTTGAATTCATTTTTTTTTAAGATTTATTTACTTGAGCATCCAGAACTGGGGTACAGGCCAGAGGTGCAGGGGACAGTAAGAGGATTCACAGAGACAGAGTGGGGAGCAGAACAGGAAAATTGAAGTATATTGCTGAGGGGATCAGTGGGCAAGACGGGTCATGTGGGTCATTCCCTGGCCTGGGATCGAACTCATGCTAAAGCTGCTGTGGCTAGCTTTGTAGTGCTGTACTTTAACCTGTTGCACCACCAGGGAGGGCCCTTAAATTTGTAGATAGGAGTCAGAATATCTACTTGGTTCTCTCAGACTACATACAAGCTGCCTTCTTTCTTGGAGTCTCTTGTACGTATGCACAGTTTAGAGAAAATCACCTGGGGCATTTACTGGGGTTATCAAAAATCTCCCTCTTGTGTTTTCAGTTATGGAAAGTCACTTACATCGGGGTTTGTTCCTTCCAGTTCTATCTTCTAAGCCCTCATTTCTCCAGACATTAAGAATGGAGCTCTGTTTAAGCTCCAGCATTCTTAATACCCTGAGGTGCAGATGAGGGCTTCCTTCCAGCCAAAAGATGCATAAATGCAAATATCCCCAAGTGCTGTTAGTCTCTTTTAGCAGTTGACTACTCTGCAGACTGTCTTTGGTCATTATATAATACTACTCAGTGCAGTCAGTTTTACTCTGACAGATATGATGCACTATTTATTTTAAAAGCATGCATTGATGATGTATTTCAGACAGGTTTAAAATGATTGAAATAAGCAAATAGTTTCCAGGTATGACAATTTTGAAGGAGAAGTATTCTCATGTGTAAATAAATTGGAGTATATATGTTTGCAATTACTACTTTATTGCTATGATTTGTATTTCTTTGAGGGTAAAATAAATGATAGTCTATAATATGATAAAGTTTCTACTATGTATACATTATATGTTAAAAATGTGACATAGTTTATATTTTTTATTTTATGTCAAACAAAATTAAATTTTTCCTCCATATGTGGGGTAAGGCAGGAAATGTCAGAGCCTGCTTATGAAAGGTCTTGAATGATTGAAGTTAATATATCAGAATTCACAGACTTGATATAACAGCCTAGAATAGTGATACATGCTATACATGGCATCACTATGTGGAGTTTTGCATTTATCTATAAATCTATATGCATATGTTTTGTGAAGAAGTAGTCATAAAATACCATTTAACCACTTAATAATTTGTATGTGTGTGTGTGTGTGTGTGTGTGTGTATGTGTGTATGGAAGAACTGGGTGGGGTGTAAGCCATTCGTGGGAGTGAGAGAATTCACCAGAGATAGTGGGGAGTAAATAAACCTGTTGAGGTGGATTTAATGAAATACACCACTAAGGAAACAGCAGGGGAACAGGAGAGGTCTGTTGCACCATATGTGGGTCACCTTCCTGAACAGACAGGGAACTCAGGCAGTAGAGGTGATAGAGCTGGACTTAACCCTAGGCAACCAGGGAATCCCCATTATTTAATAAATTTTTAAGAAGAAATATATTTTTAAAGATTTATTTATGTATACAGAACTGGGGTACAGGTCTGAGAGGATTCACCAGAGATAGAGACAGCGGGGAGCAGAACAGGAAGATAGATGAAGTACACTGCTGAGGGGAGCAGCGGGCGGGTCAGGAGAGGTCTACCGCACCATGTGGTCACCTCCCAGGCAGGGATCAAACTCATGTTGAAGTGGCTTTAGTTTCTTAGTGCTGTGCTTTAACCCACTGCATCACCAGAGGGCCCAGAAGAAATATTTTTAAGAATTATACTGAAATTATTATAATTTAATACAAGGAAATCTGCCTGATGGTTAAAAATGTTTGTCCTGTTAAGGTACTTGTTAGATTTTCTTCCAGATCTATGGGAACAAAAATCTATAGTAGCTAAATACCTAACTTCTATAGCATTACCAAATCTAGAGAAAGAAAAATGTGAAAGAGAAATCTTTGTTTCTAGGAGAATTTCCCAAGGTCACTGAAATAAACAGTAGAGTCAATTCTTGAAAATAAGGCATCTCTGGGGAAGTTAGGATAAATGAAATTCAAATTCTTCTACTCAGGCATTAGTTTCACCTGTTGGCTATCAATGTCTTCACAACAAGAATTTGATCTGGCAAATGTTTTTCAATCCATTCTTATCTTTTGATGGAAGTGGTAAAAGAACTGGAAGAAACCTCAATAATCAGAATAAATTAGGTAACTGAGAGAGAGTCTGCATTCTTCTTTTAGCGGTTCAGTGGTCTAGAAACAAGTACAAAACAAACAAGTAGATTCTAAGTCACACTGGTAGTGGGAGATATAAGACTCTCACGTAGTTCCTTTAGAATTTCCACAGTTAATATTCATTCCTTCCTCCTGTATATGTTACTATTGCAGTTATTTCCTTCATATAGCTTTTTGTGTAAGAATATTCAAACAGGGCCCTTCCTGTTGGCGCAGC
>NW_004567114.1:39582542-39585524 GCF_000260355.1 Condylura cristata | reverse complement strand
CTGCCTGTTCTGCTCCCCACTCTGTCTCTGGTGAAGCCTCTCACCATCCCTGAGCCTCTGGCCTGTACCCCAGTTCTGTGTGTACAAAATAAATAAAATCTTTAAAAATAATAATAATAATAATATTCAAACAGAAGAGTATATTCAAAGTAGAAGGATTAGCATAAACCAGTATATTTATGTGTGTATAACTTTTATATTTAAACATGTTCTCAAAGAAGAGTTTTGCTGCATTTGAAGAGAAATAAGTAGCAACAATACAGAGTGTGATGCATTATGTTGCAGAAGACCTGACACAGAGAGAAAGGCAGTTGCAGGAATAATAATCATCCTGGTGAGGAGAAAGAAGTAAAGCTATTAAACTCAGGCTAATCAGCACTGTCCAGATAATTGCTTTAGGAGAGCAAAACAAAACAAATAGAAATAATATAATTTTAAAATACTTTCAAAAGACTAGAGTAGATTATATGTGTATATAATCTTAAGAAAATCAAGAATTAAGAGCTCTAAACTGAGATAAGCAGCCTTGATTTTTTAACAGTAACCTTTGAGCCTGGCGTGGTTCCAGGATAACTAAGTTCAATTGTTCCAGGTAGTGAAGATAGCATAGTTTAAGGATTTAACTTTTTTAACTTTTTGAGTTAAAGAAATACAGACTATGTTGGTAAAGTGTGCTGGTATTTATCCTTCTACTTAACACTTTTTCTTTTAGACACTGATTAGTCAGTCACTTATCAATAGATCAGGGTTATGTACCTGATACTCTGGATTTTTGTATTTTATTTACAGATTCAATGTCATTGTAAAAAATGATAAGTTGAGTCTTTCAGTTAAAAAATCTGTTACATTTTGGCCCTCCCTGGTGGCGCAGCGGGTTAAAGCACAGCACTGAGAATCTAAAGCCGCTGCCGCATGAGTTCGATTCCTGTCTGCCCCGGAGGTGACCACATGGCACCGCAGACCTCTCCTGACCCGCCCGCTGCTCCCCTCAGCAGTGTACTTCGTCCTTCTGCCTGTTCTGTTCCCTACTCTGTCTCTGGTGAAGCCTCTTAATACCCTGAGGTGCAGATGAGGGCTTCCTTCCAGCCAAAAGATGCATAAATGCAAATATCCCCAAGTGCTGTTAGTCTCTTTTAGCAGTTGACTACTCTGCAGACTGTCTTTGGTCATTATATAATACTACTCAGTGCAGTCAGTTTTACTCTGACAGATATGATGCACTATTTATTTTAAAAGCATGCATTGATGATGTATTTCAGACAGGTTTAAAATGATTGAAATAAGCAAATAGTTTCCAGGTATGACAATTTTGAAGGAGAAGTATTCTCATGTGTAAATAAATTGGAGTATATATGTTTGCAATTACTACTTTATTGCTATGATTTGTATTTCTTTGAGGGTAAAATAAATGATAGTCTATAATATGATAAAGTTTCTACTATGTATACATTATATGTTAAAAATGTGACATAGTTTATATTTTTTATTTTATGTCAAACAAAATTAAATTTTTCCTCCATATGTGGGGTAAGGCAGGAAATGTCAGAGCCTGCTTATGAAAGGTCTTGAATGATTGAAGTTAATATATCAGAATTCACAGACTTGATATAACAGCCTAGAATAGTGATACATGCTATACATGGCATCACTATGTGGAGTTTTGCATTTATCTATAAATCTATATGCATATGTTTTGTGAAGAAGTAGTCATAAAATACCATTTAACCACTTAATAATTTGTATGTGTGTGTGTGTGTGTGTGTGTGTGTATGTGTGTATGGAAGAACTGGGTGGGGTGTAAGCCATTCGTGGGAGTGAGAGAATTCACCAGAGATAGTGGGGAGTAAATAAACCTGTTGAGGTGGATTTAATGAAATACACCACTAAGGAAACAGCAGGGGAACAGGAGAGGTCTGTTGCACCATATGTGGGTCACCTTCCTGAACAGACAGGGAACTCAGGCAGTAGAGGTGATAGAGCTGGACTTAACCCTAGGCAACCAGGGAATCCCCATTATTTAATAAATTTTTAAGAAGAAATATATTTTTAAAGATTTATTTATGTATACAGAACTGGGGTACAGGTCTGAGAGGATTCACCAGAGATAGAGACAGCGGGGAGCAGAACAGGAAGATAGATGAAGTACACTGCTGAGGGGAGCAGCGGGCGGGTCAGGAGAGGTCTACCGCACCATGTGGTCACCTCCCAGGCAGGGATCAAACTCATGTTGAAGTGGCTTTAGTTTCTTAGTGCTGTGCTTTAACCCACTGCATCACCAGAGGGCCCAGAAGAAATATTTTTAAGAATTATACTGAAATTATTATAATTTAATACAAGGAAATCTGCCTGATGGTTAAAAATGTTTGTCCTGTTAAGGTACTTGTTAGATTTTCTTCCAGATCTATGGGAACAAAAATCTATAGTAGCTAAATACCTAACTTCTATAGCATTACCAAATCTAGAGAAAGAAAAATGTGAAAGAGAAATCTTTGTTTCTAGGAGAATTTCCCAAGGTCACTGAAATAAACAGTAGAGTCAATTCTTGAAAATAAGGCATCTCTGGGGAAGTTAGGATAAATGAAATTCAAATTCTTCTACTCAGGCATTAGTTTCACCTGTTGGCTATCAATGTCTTCACAACAAGAATTTGATCTGGCAAATGTTTTTCAATCCATTCTTATCTTTTGATGGAAGTGGTAAAAGAACTGGAAGAAACCTCAATAATCAGAATAAATTAGGTAACTGAGAGAGAGTCTGCATTCTTCTTTTAGCGGTTCAGTGGTCTAGAAACAAGTACAAAACAAACAAGTAGATTCTAAGTCACACTGGTAGTGGGAGATATAAGACTCTCACGTAGTTCCTTTAGAATTTCCACAGTTAATATTCATTCCTTCCTCCTGTATATGTTACTATTGCAGTTATTTCCTTCATATAGCTTTTTGTGTAAGAATATTCAAACAGGGCCCTTCCTGTTGGCGCAGC
>NW_004567114.1:39570401-39581957 GCF_000260355.1 Condylura cristata | reverse complement strand
AAAAAAAAATTAGCTCTGCACTTTTCTACTACCATCTTTTTAATATTACTAAAAATATATGTAGGAAAAGCATCAAATCTTAAATTAGAAATATATACTTTGATTATAAAAATCAGCAAATGGGCCCTCCCTGGTGGCGCAGCAGGTTAAAGCACTGCACTGATAAGCTTAAGCCACTTCCGCAAGAGTTCGATCCCCGCCTGCCCCGGAGGTGACCACATGGCGTGGCGGATCTCTCCTGACCCCCCCGCTGCTCCCCTCACCAGTGTACTTCATTGATCAGCCTGTTCTGCTCCCCACTCTGTTCCTGGTGAATCCTCTCACCCTCCTACATCTCTGGCCTGTACCCCAATTCTGTATAAATAAATAAAAACTTTAAATAAAAAAATCAGCAAATGAACAACAGTTCCTTTTGAAAAACATTAGCATATACAAGTAATTAATTGGGAAAATATGATAAAGAATTTGAGTAATTTGGTATTTTTATGATAGTGATTTTAATATTTCTTAGGAAATCATAGTTTCATTATTACCTTAATTTTATTGGGAAAATAAAAATCAAGGAGTATTTTATAATTAGAAAAAGTAAATCTATACAAATATATATATTCCACATTTGTATTTTCCCAAAAAATAACAAGATGGTCTATATTTTCCAGGGTTCTTGAAAGTAGTAAAGGGGAAAAGATTGTCTTATATATAGAAAAATTTAGCCTGCCATCTGAAATATTCCAAATACTTTCTCTGTATAATTCATAGTGGCCCCTTCACTGTTGTTTTTTGTTGTTTTTATTGCTAAATTATAATCACAATTACTGTGATTTTGCAAATATATCTAATGACAGTGTATAAAGATTTTAAGAAATCACTAAAATTATTATTTTTTAAAAGATTTATTTATTTATGCATACAGAACTGGGGTACAGGCCAGAGACGTGGAGGGTGAGAGGATTCACCAGACAGACAGAGCAGGGAGCAGAACAGGCAGATCGATGAAGTATACTGCTGAGGGGAGCAGCGGGCGGGTCAGGAGAGGTCTGCCGAGCCATGTGGTCACCTATGGGGCAGGCGAGGATCAAAATCATGAGAAAGTGGCTTAAGCTTTTTAGTGCTGTGCTTTAACCCACTGCGCCACGAGGGAGGGCCCCGAAATCACTAAAATTATTAAGGAAAATTTTGGTTATTATTTATTGCCTTTAAGTCACTTGATTTTTTTTTTTTCGGTAATGAGCTTTGTTTTTTTACATATAACAGGGAAAATGTAAAGAATAAGAAAGACAGGAGTTGCATTTTCAGATTTCTATATAACAAATACAATAATCAAATATCAATAAAATAACTTCTGCATATTTATCTGAAACCAGGTATTCACGTACTCCATAGGAAATGTGAATATAAGCCTGACCCCATATATTGTTCACTTGTATTGTCCATTAGCTATTGTTCTGTGTAAAGAATAAGTAATAGTGCCATAATTGTTGCTTGAGGTGTTGAGCATGAAGTGCTTAGTCTGTTCATGATCCAAATTAAGCATAAGGTAATCACTGAATTATTACTACTATTGTTCCCAAATAATAATTCTTCATTGCAACCAAGAGTAGATTTTATATGTGAGAACAAAATATTAATTTTTGTATTGCATTCATTCACTTACTTAACAACTCTCTACCAAAGATGCAATTTTCTGTGTACTGAACTAGGTATAAAATAATAAAAGGTAAAACCATCGCTTATGTTAGGTACAATCCAGTGGAATCACTTTGTCTGTCCTGCAATTACGAGTTAACAGAGGCACTACAAGTGATTTGGATTTCATTATACAGAATAGAAAAGTTATGGAGTGCCAAGAAAAAAGTTTGACTTTATCAACCACTAGATCTATCATGATTATTTATTTAAGACTTTAAAGCTCTCTCAAATAAAATGTAGGCCAGAAATCTGAAGATTCTTCTAAAAATTCTGATCTTGAGAAACAAAATTTTTTAAAGATTATTACCATGATATAGATTATATGATAGATCGATTATTATAGAATATATATCTTTGAAACCGGCATCACAAAAAAGGAAACTTACTTAGTCCTCTAAAAGTTATCACTTGCCCCTTTGTAACTCCCCCTCCTGTTTCCATTTACTCCCCTACCCCAGCCAATCACTGATTGCCTTTCCCTCATTGTACAGTAGATTGGTGATTATTTTCTAGAATTTTCAGTAGATGAAAGCATACTTTCTGCCCTCATTTTTTTTTTTTTTCTTCTTTCACTCATGCTATGTGGAACTCTCTGGATACAGCACCAGTGTGGGTTAACTTATTTTCCCTGGAGCTAGCAGGCTACCTTGACCATCTCTGAGGAATCCTGGGTAAACTGTAATCTGCTGTGAACTAGGCTATTTGCTGTAGACTTACCATAACTGAAATTTATCATACTGAAGAAGCAGTTTTTAACTTGCTGAAATATTTATGTATTGCTATAAATATCTTTCCACTTTGTTATGGAATAGAATTAATTTATACAGAAACAATTTTACTTTTAAGTTTTGTTAGGCAATTCCAGAACAAACTTGAAGACTAGCATTATTTCTTAGAGGAAACCTTTTTGAATATTCTACCAGGTATCCTGTGAATAAAGTGGTCTTTCAGTTCAGCCTGGTGGAATAACTACTCTCAGCTTTGTGTGGCCTCAGGAACTACGCCCTACACTCCAGTTGTTTCCTTTGCTAGCAGCAGCTACTTTCCCCCATGCCTGTGCTCATTAGGACTCCACTGAAAACTTGAAGGCAACTCTGCAGCTCTCATCTCAGGGACTCTGACCTGAACCATAGCCTCTCTTCCTCCACAGGCTCTTTTCTCAGTAGTGAGGAAAGTGCCAAGCTTCACTCTGGCTCCTCCGGGCTGTGCTGCACTACCACCTGGGAGCTGTCTCTAGACAACAAAACTACCACCTGGGAGCTGTCTCTAGACAACAAAGTGGAGCAACTATAGGCTCATGCCTTTGTTTACTCTCTCTCAGGAAAGCCTAAGATAACCAAATCAGAAAAACTCTTGTTTCATAGATTCTTTTCCAGTTTTTAAAAAGTTTCACTCATAACAAGAGTGTAAGGGATCAGAAAAATAAAAGCAATTGTAATAAAGTAAAAATGAAAATCAATAAACTGTAACCAGAAACATTCTACAGAGGGAGAGAGGAGAGTAGGATCAAAACTGAGGTGTGGCACTTGGGTGAATTGGTGGTGGGAAGTCCAGGGGATTACATGTACAAAATGTATAAGTTGAAGAATGATGTAATATGTGTGTGTGTATATATTATATGTATATATCTATATAGATATATAAATATATATGTATATAAAACAAAAATAGTTTCAGTCAAGGAGGTAAATCTGGCCCCTTTACCATTTTAACTGGAATTAGAACAAATTGAAAAGCTTTGAACTTTTTAAAAATACATGAGAGAGTAAACTTACATAAGTAAGAAATATATTTTAGAATCATGTCAAAAAGTGTCTGTGTGTTTCAGTTTCTCTTGGGTTTTATTGTCTATACCTAGGATTTCCTATTCTCTCTTCTTCCCTTCCTGCTCCCTCCCTGGTGGTGCAGTGGGTTGGAGCTCAGCACTGTGAAGCTGGCAGCTGACTGTGGCCACTGCAGTGCAAGTTTGATCCCTCAAACCCCGCCCCTACCCCCCAGCCCAGGTAATCCACATGATGCAGCAGACCTCTCCTGACTTGCCTGCTGCTCCCCTCAGCAGTATATTTCCTCAGTCTGCTGATTACTCTCCCGACTCTGTCTCTAGTGAATTCTCTTACTGCCTCTGTACCTCTAGCCTTTACCCCATTTATGTATGCATAAATTAACTTTAAAAATCTTAAAAAAAAAAAAAAACCTGAAAAAAAATAAAGGAACCAGAGTCCTTTTAGAAATAAAGGAGCCAATAATTTTATCCAGAACTAGGAAAAGGCAACTTCTTTTCAATCAGTAGTAGTATTTGTTTCTTTTCTTCTGCCTATATTTCCCTTGAAGCTGACAATGAATAAATTTTTTAATTGTACTAAACTTTGAGACCTTAGTAAACTTTCTACACTTTTGATTAATGGCTCCATCATCCACTGCCAGCCAAGATTCTGAATACATTAATTTGAGCAGAAACAGCTGGTTCTGGAGTACAGGTGCAGGCTGTTCCTGCCACGTAATTTACCTGCTATAGATTAATAAAAATTATGGCTTCACTCTTTTCTAATGTTATCAGAAAGTGACTAGAATTTCTTGAAAGAAAAGGGTAAAGATAATTTTGTTTTGTTACTGTTCAATATCTTTTATTCTTTATTTGTTCTGGTAAAAGGAAAAGGAGAGACAATTAATTAAGATGTTAGTTGGAAATAGTCACATTTAAAGATAGAGAAGACACAAATTATTGCTAATTGAATCTATAGGTAACATTCATCTGTGTGAAGTGCAGATTGACTTTTTTTTTTAAGATTTATTTATTTTATTCATACAGAACTGGGGTACAGGCCAGAGATGCGGAGGGTGAGAGAATTCACCAGAGACAGAGTGGGGAGCAGAACAGGCAGATCTATGAAATACATTGCTGAGGGGAGCAGCGGCCGGGTCAGGAGAGGTCTGCCACACCATGTGGTCACCTCCGGGGCAGGTGGAATCGAACTCATGCGGAAGTGGCTTTAGCTTCTCAGTGCTGAGCTTTAACCCTCTGCACCACCAGGGAGGGCCCAGATTGACTTTTTAACAAAAAGTATTAGTTTATATTTTCAGACAAGAATTCACTCTACTACTCTTGTGATTCAAAAAGTCAAATCATCCTTATTGATGTATATCCTTATGTTCCATCACCATTTGCTTAGGTAACTTATTTTTGCTAGTGCTATTTTTAAGTGAAATTAGATTATGCATTAATATGTCCAGTATTATATGATCAATAAAGCAACAAATAAAAAGCTTAAAAGTAAATGTAAGTTTGAAAATGAAAATTAGATAGCCGATTAACATTCATCATATTTAAAATGATGGTTATAGTGAGAATCAGAAACATGGCAGAAATATTAGGAATAGGGGAACATTCCATTTCAGGCAGCATAGAATAAAGCAAAGCACAAAACTGCAGGTGCTCATAATCTAGGCCCTCATTTCCAGCTGTGCTGTTTACCATGTAGTTGCTGAGTGATTACTCACTTTTGAAATCACTGTGATTTAGATCACCTAATCTTCAGGATCATTTTGAGGTATGAGAGGATATGTGCACAGTAGCTATTAAGTAAATTTCTCTTAACAAATATGTTACCTTCTTTCAGCGGTATAGGTAAAAACATATTTCTTTGCATTTAACATAAAGATATGTATTCTCACAGTGGATTGTGTATGGTATTTTATAGTCCTTTCCCCTAGAACAACTAATACATACTTAGGTTCACATTTAATAAGTATCTTTCTTGAAGTAAGACAGCTGCTTGAAGTCAGCACTGTGTCAGAAACTAAAGGGTATAATAAATAAGAGTAATGACCTCATTTTTAGAATCACGTGAGTGTATTCAAATCCTGCTCCAATATTTTCCAGCCAAGCAGAACCTTGTCCAAATGATACATCGTGCAATGGCTTACTAATAATATTGATTTGTAATATGGGTGATGCTAAGTATTATATGTACTTCTACTATAAAATGACTCCCTCTGTTTCATAGTGATGATATGTTTAGGTAATATGTACATATTACCTTATCAGTGATGATTTACTTTATGAAGTTTTCTTAACTGCAATATTGATAGGAAAATTTATTTACCTTATTTCTAGCATAGATTCTTCATAAACTTTGTTCTAAACATAAGGAATTGTTTCCTTGAAATATTTTCTAGTTTGTTAACATGAGTACAGAAATATTAGATGCTAAAATGGCAACAGGGATGGAATTAGGTATAAACCTTTAGAAAGTCTTGATTTTTTTTTCCTTTTCCTGAATACCAGTAGATCTTGACTATTACTTTTAATCTTTCTCCTCATAGGAAGAGCTCCACTTAATTGGTGCATTAGATCCAGAGTGAGAGGAAGAACACTTTCCAACAGACCTCTGCTGGTAAGTAGCACTTAAGCTAATTTATCCTTCCATGGCAATTACTCTGCTAGCCCTGACTCTTCATGATGACACCTGCTGGCCTACACCTGTAGACACATGCTGGTTGAAACAAAAATACTTTGAAAAGTTATCCCATGGAGAAGAGCATATCAGTTCCATCTACTATAGGTTTAACTTGTTTTTATTCCATTTCACTTCCTATATCCGGACCTGTTTCTTGTGTCACATTTTCTATTTGAAAAATAGAAACAAGGCCAACACATTAAGGAATCACAGAACAGCAGTCTAGAGTATCTCATCTGAAGTTTAAGAAATTTACTAGCAGTGCTGAAAATCGAGGATGTTAACAGAATGGCTCACCTAGATGTGTAGCTAGGCACAAAATAAACCTCTATTCTTAGGGTGCATGGATAGATGGAAATGGTAAACTTGCTGGTGAAAAATGCTAGGTTTAGGTTACTTGTTAGGGATTTTAACTAATAATGAAAAAAATTGCTACTACTTAAAATAAGCTAATAGCTAGGTTTTATTAGTACAATTTTTATGTGTAACAAGCCCAGTTATTTATTTTATAAACCTTATTCACTTATTTTTTTTTAAGATTTATTTATTTACAGAACTGGGGTACAGGCCAGAGGCTCAGGGGTGGTGAGAGGCTTCACCAGAGACAGAGTGGAGAACAGAACAGGCAGATTTATGAAGTACACTGCTGAGGGGAGCAGCGGGCGGGTCAGGAGAGGTCTGCCACACCATGTGGTCACCTCCGGGGCAGGCGGGAATTGAACTCATGCAGAAGCAGCTTTAGATTCTCAGTGCTGTGCTTTAACCCGCTGCGCCACTAGGGAGGGCCCTATTCACTTAATTTTTGTTTCATACATGTAAGCAAAAATACTTTAATTGAAGGTTTAAGTGGGAAAGTGCTGACTTAAGTTCATTGGGACATAAATACTGTTTGAAGAATTATGGCATTTTAATTAGGTACAGTAATTAATAAGAAGTAATAATGAAAAAAAATTGCTTCATTCAAAATGGCTGTTTTACCTTAATTTTATCACTTGCTAAATAGATTAAGTTGGCACATTCGGAGAAGAGATTACAATGGAAAACTTTCCATAACCCTTTAAACCCCCAAAATGGTTGTTACACTAAATGTAATAGAGATATTTTATTTCTCTAAACTGTTTTGTAAAAACACATAAAAGGGGGAAAACATTCCTCTCTTTTTTGTTGCTAAAAATAAATTTGCTGCAAGTAAATCACATCTTAATTTTTGAGTAATTAGTTGTTCATTTGATTTCAAAGAGGTTATGTGGCACATTTAGTTTAATGCCAAAGAACTGGCAAGAAGTAGTGGAGTCTAAAGTTGAGGCATGAAGCATGTTTGTAGTTCCAAGGTTTTGAGTTAGCCTGTTGGGATTGAAATTATAACTCTACCACTTGCTAGTACTGTCACCTAGAACAAGTTACTTAGACTCTTTGTATCTCAGTTTTCTTCATTCACAAAACTGTGGATACTGAAACAATGAATTAGTTAATAAATGAAAAAGTCCCGGACCAGTGCTTGTCACACACCAAGCACTCCATTACTGTAACTGTCACCATGGCATCTTTGGGGAAGAAAGTGATTCCAAGGTATAGAGACCAATGACCAGGTGACCCTGGGACTGTTTCAGAGGAACAAGATAAATGCATGAGACTGCAAAACCCAAATTAGAGTGGTGGTGAAAATAGCCATCCCTTTAAAAGTTAAGATTTTCAGAAAAAAAGAATGAGTTGAATCCATAAAAATGCCTTTGGCTGAATTTACATTGGGGTTGAACATGGATTAGCACGTAGACTCAAAGTTGGAACTTCCTGACACAGAATTATTGTGTGGTTCTGGGAGAACTTCCTGAAATATGATCATGATTTGTACTGTCCAGCCCTTCCAAATGTTTCTACATTATTTAGCATGGTGTTTTTAAAGCCTCCTGCTTAAACTAGCTAGAGATATTTTTTTTTTCTCTAACTAATCTATGCTAATCCCAGCAGAAGTAGCAAATTACACCCTAAAGGACATGGGATTGAAATCTGATTATATTTGGATCCAAATATGACTTCATTAACTTCAGAAAATTAGACCTTGGTAACTTGTGTTATGACACAAACTATGCAACTTCTGTTGCCAGACACAGTACAGATGGAGGGGAAATGCTCTGAAAAATCAGAATTTCCATGCTAACTTATATTATGAGCTCTCTTTTTTGTATAATCACAATATCAAAATATTCTGAGCAACCTCCACTTTACAACTATATTGCCTTACCCTCATAAGGTGCTGCCTGGCCCAGACATGTAAGCACTGCATCAGGGAGAGTAATTCCTCTTGAAGTCAAATAATTTTATTACTGGCTGATTAATAAAAGCAATTGGCTGCTATAGCAAAATCAACATTGTAAGACAAGGCAGTACTAGAACATGTTAAAAAATAATCAGAATTCTTTTACTGCCTGAAGGGGAGAACCCAAATCTCATCACTCTACTATCCCATATAACCTTCTATGCAGTTTCTAAAGAACTACTTAAACTTTCTACTATCTAGTCTTTAGGTAAGGAAATTCACCCAAATCTTCTATTCAGAGCTAATTAGGTTTTCTACTGTTTAGACTTCAAAGAAATTCACTTGAACTTTCTAATTAGTCTTCAAAGAACTATACTGTATTTCCTTTTGTGATTGATTTACCAAAAAAAAAAAAAAAAAAAAAACCCTTCCTGCCCTCACTTTATTTTACCCCCTAGGATATCTCAATGAAAATGAAAGCCATTTAGTAGTAGATAAGGTTTAAGGGACTTTTTTTGGTTAAGATTACTATCTTCACTGTGGTAAAGATAGTAATATTAGTCTTAAAATTTGTGAATCTATGTACCTGTTTTAACCTTGATAGATTAAATAATGTCATGATCACAACAAAAGGTCAATACAACCCCAGACTATCCTTAAAAAGAAAGGGTGATCATGATCTCAACCCAATACATACGCTCATGTCATCCCACTGCTTGCTTGAAATGTATAAAATAAACCTCTGCTGAAACCAGAGCAGGAAGACCTGTACCCAACTCAGATCCCTGTGTCTTCCTCACACCCGCTCCCCTTTCACCCTTTTTCTAGGAATCTCCACTCCCAGATGCTGCTTGAATCTTAAAACATTGCCCATTTAGGGCCCTCCCTCGGTGGCGCAGCGGGTTAAAGCACAGCACTGAGAAGCTAAAGCCACTTCGGCGTATGAGTTCGATCCCCGCCTGCCCAGGAGGTGACCACATGGCTAGGCAGACCTCTCCTGACCCCCCACTGCTCTCCTCAGCAGTGTACTTAGTCGATCTGCCTGTTCTGCTCCCCGCTCTGTCTCTGGTGAATCCTCTCACCCTCCACATCTCTGGCCTGTACCCCAGTTCTGTATGAATAAATAAATCTTTAAAAAAAAAAAAAAAACATTGCCCATTCTGCCCCCTAACAACCGTGACCTGGTCAGTCTCCGACAGTGTTACATTTGGCAAAAGTTATTTAAATTTTGTCCTCTGGAATGCAGTGTACATTGAAGCAAAGTTTGGCAGGCTCATCACTGCTGCGGAGACCATTCTGCTGCAAATATGTAGTATGTGGGTAAGCAGATGGGCTAGCCCAAACTGTACTGGAGCGAAAATGGGAGTGTGGAAGGAGGCCCAGGATTTTAATTTCTTTCAGCAGGTTTTGAACGAAGAATCAGGAAGCTACAGTGATTGCCATACTTTTTATAGCTACAGATGCTGAGTCTGATCATTCTGGTAGTTAAGTTATTATATAGGTTGAAATACTGAGCTAGCTAGGCCTCTCATTGTTTGGGAAGTGGTAAGATTTTAAATAATGAACATGATAATGCTAAGTGTTTTTGCATGATTCAAATGCCTGTTAGCATGGGACATAAGGGGGACCCCAGAACTCTCTAACTTGTATACTCTAATGGGGTCTGGCCATCTGGGTCCATAAAAGCAAAGCAGACTTAGAGTAAAGAATTTTAACAGAATTAGTGTGCATGGAGAGAGAACAGAAAGGATAATAGGATAATAGTTGCCCAAAGCACCCAAACTTATACATCCCCTCTTGGGTGAATGTCGAGTCAAACAGGGTTGGCCTGAAACAGGGCCCCTGAGACCCAAAAGCTTGGTGTGGTGTGGAACAGGTAGATAAAGAGCTGTGAACTTACACTCCTAAGTCATATATGGAATCATAAAACATTATTTCACTAAAAAATTATTTTTGGTGGAGCGACATAAAAATTAAGGTAATCAATTTTAGATGAATAAACACATTTTTCATTCTAATCTTTTGCTTAGTGGAAATTAAAATGGGCATATTTTATTCCCTCATAAACATTTGAAAATTTAATAACTTTTGGTACTTTATTAGAAAGATCTGAAAAAAACTTCATTTAGTGTGTCTGCATGCACATGCCAGCATACGAGTAATTTCTTTTATTCAAAAAAAGAATATCAAAAAGATAAATATGAGTGTAAGTCAAGCACAATATATACACACAAAGTGATAAGCAAAGCAAATGTGATAACACAGTGAACAAGAAAGGAACAAGAAACAGAATTAATGTTCTTGAGAATATTAGAGACCCCTTAGATAAAAAATCTCATGGGTTGTGTATGACTTACTTAATTTGCTGATAGCCATTGATTTCTAAGTATTGTTCTATATTATGTACTAATTGGTGTGTGGGGGGATTTAAATTTAATCAACATGGATTTCATGCAGGGAGCATACCTCCTGTATGTAGGTATATAAGACAACCATTTAAGACAATCATTTTATTTTTTTCTTTCTCTATTGTGTTGTGTGTGTGTGCCTGTGTGTGTGAGAGAGGGAGGGAGGGAGGGAGAGCGATTTTAATGGCCTAGTACAAAAGCAAGCTAAATAGTAACAACACCTCTCCATATATCTGTTCAAAGTATTATTCTGCTCAAATCCAAATTTGTTTAAATGTATTCCTGATTACTCTCCTGGAGAATTTTTTTCTGTCCAAAGTGTAGGAAGGGTGAGGGGAAAATGCTTCCTTGCTCTTTACATTAGAAAGGAAGAGCATAATCGAAAAGGAACAACTTTTAGGGGAGCTTTCTGGTTTCTGCCCATAGGACTTAGACAGATAGGGTGTCTTGCAAGAGCATGAACAGGCAAGTCAGAGTCATAAGTAAGGTAACCTTGGAGTCACACTGAATGATGTATTTCAGGAACACTTTCTGGTTGTGAAGGTGCAGAATCTGAATCTTAAAGGATAAACAGTTTAGCCACATGACTGGGGAATGAAGGCACAAGCACGTTAAGCTTAAGACTAAGACATGAAGCTTAAGGCTAAGGTATTTCAAGAGGTCTTCCAACATGCTTGCAAATTAATGATTGTGAATATCTATTAAAGTTTTTTTTTTTAAAGATTTATTTATTTGTGCATACAGA
>NW_004567114.1:39568236-39570020 GCF_000260355.1 Condylura cristata | reverse complement strand
CAGCGGGTGGGTCAGGAGAAGTCTGCCACACCATATGGGTCACCTCCATGGCAGGGATCGAACTCATGCAGAAGTGGCTTAGCTTCTCAGTGCTGGTGTTGGGTCACCAGGGAGGGCCCCTATTAAAAGTTTTTAAGTTATGGAGTTATATGATCAGTACAGTGTTTTAGCTAGGTCATCGTGGCTACCCTAGTGATGAAAAATTTGACGGGGCAAGACTAACTATAAAAATCATCTAGTGTAAGGAATGTTCCTTGGTTATATATCATTGCTTAGTGAGACAAAACCTATAATAGAGGCCTAACAATACCCTTCCTCACATCTCTTTGAAAAGAATGTTTAACTGGTGTTTAGGATCACTTCTGTCATGAAGGGTAGTAGGATGTCAATAATTGGTATAAACCATTTAGGACTTGACCTTGAACTTGAGTTGGTGGCAGTGTCCCTTGAGACATTGAAAAGAGGTACTTTGAAGTTATTTTTGTCAGTAAAAATACAGAGAAATAATCTTAGTTGGCCTTCTGCCCCCGATGGTAGCATCATGTAGTTTTGTCTATTTCTCTCTGCCTTATTTCACTTAATGCAGTGGCCTCCAAATTCATCCACTTAGTTGCAAATGGCAAGATTTCATGCATTCATATAACTGAATAATACTCTATTTTGTGTATGTGTGTATCTATTTATCATATTTTGACTGACACTTAGATTGTATCCATATCTTAAAAGATTATAAGTAATGCTCCAGGGAAGAAGAGCTTACACTTTTCTCTTTGAGAGTGATTTTTTTGTCATTTGAGTCTGTACCCAGAAATGGGGTTGTTGGATCATGTTGTAGGTTTATTTTGTTTTTTTTTTTTTTTTCAGAAATTCCATATTATTTCCGCATAGATGTATCAACTTACATTCCCACCAATGATGTATTATGGCTTCTTCCTCTCCTCCTCTCCCCATCATCCTCCCTAGCATTTGGTATCATTTTGTTAATAAAAACATGGATGTGAGGCTATACTCATTATGATTTTTATTTTCATTTCTTGGTTAGTGATGTTTCTTTTCTGTTATTGGTATGTCTTTAGGACAATGTCTATTTAGGCCTCTTGCCCACTTCTAAATCAGGTAAATTGTTTTTATTATTAAGTTGAAAGAGATTTTTATATTTTTAGTTATTTCCCCATTATCAGAACTTGGTTTGTAGATTGTCCATTCCATTACTCAACTTTTCATCGTGTTCCTTGTTTCCCACACTGTGCAGAGATGTTTGAGTTTGATGTAGTCCCATTTGTGGGACTATGTGTTTGGCATTAGACCCAAAAAGGATTTCTGACTAATGTCAAGGAGTATTATTTTATAGAATAGTTTGGAATCAGGAAGTATGTTGCCTCTATATTTTGTCTACTTGATCAATAATGTTCTAGCTATTTAGGGACTTTTGTGGTTTACATGAATTTTAGGATTAATGTATTGTGAAAAAATGCCACTGAAATAATTATGATGTGAATTGCATCACATCCATAGAATGTGTTGTGTTATATAGTATAAAATTTAAATATTCTTCTTCTGACCCATAAATACAGATTATCTTTGCATTATCTTTTACTTCAATTACTTTCATCAGTAAGTACAATTCTCAGTGCATAGCTCTTTTACCTCCTTGGTTAAATTTCTAAGTATTTGGTTTTTGATGCTATTAGAGCTCCTTTTTCTCCACATCCTCACCAACATTTGTTGTTGCTAGTTGTTTGAAGATGTGCCATTCTCACTGGGGTGAGGTGGTATCTCATTGT
>NW_004567114.1:39563090-39564206 GCF_000260355.1 Condylura cristata | reverse complement strand
CAGTCAGGGGTCTCTTGTGTTGTCCAGCCTCTTCTAGTAACACATTGAGGCCGTGTTTCTGGAAGGTGTCTGTTGATCTTTGTAGCCTTCGGTTGTCCCAGGTTCCCTCTATGCTTGGTGTGCCTGTGGTAGTTATGATGAATTAGAAGTGTTGTAGGTCTCCCTGGAGCTGGGCCTTTGGCTGAGTCATTGGCTGGCTTTGTTCACAGTCTAAGTACTGTGAGCTTCCAAGTCTTCTTCAGGCCTCTGTTGTGGTGGTGGGATCTCCCCTGCCCCACAGGAGTGCAAGGGAGTGCCAGTGGGCTGAAATCCTCCCAGCTGAGCAGGCTGCCAGTCCTCCCTCTGAGCTTTCAGGGCTCTTATTGTTTAGTCCAAATAGTCCCTCCCTGAGCAGTGCCTCCCCACTGCCTGAGGTCCTTTCACAGAGCCCAGCTGTATCTCTTTAACTCCAGGGTTTTACTACAGTTTTTTTGGGTAGATGTGGTAAGCAGGTAGACCCCTTAGCAAGTCTCCCCCCGTTTGAGGCACTTCCTAGGGCCTCTCTATGTTGAATGTGCCCATGCAAGATTGTTAAAATTGCTGCATTATCCTAGGGTTGGGCCTGTGGTTGGGTCCTGTGTGTTTTTGTTTTTGTTTGTTTTGTTTTGCTTTTTTCCCTCTTTAACTCAGGGGCTTTGTGAGTCTTGTTGACCACACTTTAAGAATGGCTTCAAGACCTGACCAAAGCCTAATATTGCCTGGTCTCAGATCTCTGTTGAGGGGGCAGGAGATGCAGGTAGGGCTAGAGGGGCCCCAATTGGAGTTCCTCTTCTCCACCTCTGGGGCAGAGCAGTTTTTTTTTTTTTTTTTTTTTGTCTGTTTCAGCTTGGGATCCACTCACCTAGCTGTGTTGTCTCAGTTTATATCCAGGGCTTTGTCAGGGCTGCTGCGGCAAAGGATGGCAGCACATCTGCAGCTGCTGGGGCAGAGGTCAGCAATATTTCTGTGGCGTATCCTCGGGTCTCTGGTATCCTCGGGTCTCTGGTATCCTCGGGTCTCTGGTATCCTCGGGTCTCTGGTATCCTCGGATCTCTGGTGTCCTCGTGTCTCTAGTTTGGAGCTGCAGCCTTTTCCCAC
>NW_004567114.1:39557708-39561961 GCF_000260355.1 Condylura cristata | reverse complement strand
TTCTTTTTTGGAGATTCTGTATGCTTTTAGTATCAAAATTGTGTATCTGGAAGCATTCCCCTTTCAGTTTTGAAAAGTGTTAAGAATACAAAATAGGTATGTATTTGAAGGTTTATTAGAATTCACCAGTGAAGCTAGCTAGTCTTGGACTTTTGTTTTGGTTTTGGTTTTTGGGGGGTGAAGATTTTTTTATTACTGTTTCAAACATTCCTTTTACTTGATTTGTTCACATTTTCTACTACTTGATTTAGTCTTTGACAGTTATATGTTTCAAAATTTCTAGGTTATTCAGTTTATGTGCATTGTAGTGTTTGGGTCCTATTTATTTCTGAGGTATCTGTACAGATATATTTTTCATTCTGTTAGAAAATTCTCCATTTATTTTTTAATATTTGAGCCTAGCTAGATATTTGACTGTCTTCAAAAAACCACTTTTGGGTTTCACTTATCTTTATGTACTGTCTTTTTATTTTCTACTTTATTTCTACCCTACTATTTATGTTCTTTCTGCTTTTGACTTTTGATTTCATTAGTTTTTCTTTTTTTTACTTTCTTAAAGTATAAGGATAGTCTTAATTTGATCTTTCTTAGTGATTGATGTTGACTTTTGTTGCTACATCTACTTCCCTGTAAATACTGCTTTTATACATTCTCTTATTTCTGTCTCATTTCTTCAGTTGCAGCTGTCTCCAAGTATTCTTCTTTGATTTCATCATAAACCCATTTTATATAGTACCATGTTTAGTCTCCTCATACTAATTTTTCAATTCGCTTTTTTTTTTGTAGTTTGTTTAGTGCTTTGATACTATTGTGATCAGAAAATGCATGTAATAGAGTTTGTCTCCATGATTTTGACTTGTTTTATGGTCCAACATATAACCTAGTCTTGAGAAATTTTATTTTAAGTATTAAATTTACATCATTCTTCATATTGTGCATTTTTTTCATCTCAGTTATAATCCCCATGTACTTCCCAACACAAATTCCCCCAAATTTTAATTTTCATGTGAGAAGAATGTGTACCCAGCTTTTGAGGGATACAGAGCTCTACAAATGTCTATTAAATCTATGTTGTCTACTTCTTTGTTTAATGTGTTTGTTTCTGTGTTTATTTTCTGTCTATTACTATAACTAGAGTGTTGAAGTTCCTTGTTATGATTTTATTGCTGTCTTTGTGAGCTAATGGAATTTTATATTTTTTGGTGTTCCTTTATTTAGTATATTGTAGAATGGTGACTTCAAAATAATTAAAAAAAAAAAACTATTTTGGACTCTCAGTGAGACTTGTGACAATACTTAATAGTTCTCAGGAGAGTGGAAAAAATAATGTCTCAGTAGAATTTTTGTTTGTTATGTATTGTCTGTAATGGAAAAGACTTGCATTTATAAGGCTTAAATAGGCTAAACTCTAGCTATTATATTACATGTATATGTATCTAAAAGCCTAAGGATTCAAATGTTCTTTTGCTTTACGTAATAGCTTACTGGTAGAACTGGCTTGCCACATTAGAGTTAAAGTGATCTAGTGATTTCCTTCTTGGTCCCTGGTTGCCTTTAGCATTTTGTCCTGAAGAAATTGGACCAATTGAAATAAACTTTTTCTAAGCATTTTCAAGACTTTTCCTTGGCTGTAACCATTTTGACATCTGTATTCACTGAGAAAAGAAATGGATGTAAGCACCAGCCATTAATATTAGAGGCAGGGTTAGCATCTCCTACAGGCAACAGAGGTAGGCTTCCATAGAAATAAAGTTTGGATCATTAAAATAAGAGGCAGATTTTTTTTTTAATAGTCTATGCTTCTACTAGTGAAAAATAGTGCAGATGTGTTTTCATGTTTGTGAGCCAGCAATAGTTGAATAATTCTATCTGATAGACTTCCCATTGTAATCTCAAAGACTATAGGGAGAAATAAAACTTCCATTAATTTTGCATGGAGGAGAATGGGTTTATTAGTCTAATAATAACATAAGAGGAACATAGTGCTTACTAAGAGGCCAGGCATAACAAAGCCTTCTGTTTCTTGCATTTTGAAAGCTTTAATATACTTAGTTGGCATTTCATTATTTAGTCACTTGAGAGATCACAAAAAACTGGCATTTTGTAGCATGAATTTAATAATTAGAACTAAGTGAAATATTTTCATCCCTTCTAAGACAAAAGTCAAGCGTTCAGTATGTTTATTCCTTATTTGATCATTGATTTTGGCAGGTCAAAATCAGAATGCAATTGCAAATACTTCTGTTAAGTTCTGGAAATACCAGTGTCTTTCTTTTATATGGATCTGTGTTTTACAATAAAATTTGATGGAAAATTTTGATGAGAGGATCAGATTAGACATTTTTAACAGCCTGTGGAGTACTAGAGAGTGAGAGAAATCAATTATAAATAACAAATTTTCAGATGGCTAGCCCAAAAGTGAGAGCAATCAATATAACAATCTTTAGACCAGAGTCTTCAACTTGTTTTAATTGATTTCTCTGAAATACAAAATATTAGATTTATCCATGATTCTTCAATGCTTCATTTCACAAGATTGGAAATTACTGATTAGATGATTCTCAATTTGAACAAAGAAAAATATTTTTGTACTATTGGTCTTTTCTTACTCTCCTAAATACTTTTTTCCTCTTAAAAGTAGCCCATATGAACTACATTTACTGACAACCTGTTTCTGCTCTACCTGAAAATTTAGCAGTCATTCAGTCATGAATTTGAGTGATATTATCATTAACATTTAAGACATCAGAAAGGTCATAGAGTATTGAGTCAAATTAATGCAAAAAATTAAAACATCAGTGTTACCTAGTTTAATTTTCTATCCACATTTGGAACCGTTCTGAATTTGCTTTAAGGTAATTATGATACATTGTTACATTTAAAGTAACTTTACTACATTATCTTTTATACGAACAGAAAAAATATTATTTAATGAAGTTCCAAATGTGCTCAAAATTTCTAATTATAATTTCTTCAAAAAATTTTAAACAGGTGAGGTGTGATAATATTATTAGAAAGAAAACCTAGTGTCATGAACTTAGTTTAGAATCCCTTTGCCTATTCTGTAATAGGATTTAGAATTATGTAGTTCTAGAAAACCACAGACTTATGTTTGGGTTGTGTATATTTATCTCTTTACAACTGTAGCCATCACAAATGTGTGTCTCTTGTACTCATCGTGAGAAATAAGGAAAACTATTTTTCTACCCTCTTCTTTCCATGAATCTGTCTGGATATTTTCTAATTTGTGTTTATCAGGCTTATACAATCTGCTGTAAGAAATTTGAGGAGTATTACCAACAGAGAGACAAAATCTAAAAGGAGAAATGAAAATAGGGTCCTCTATGATTCTACTCTTATCATACTTTATTGATGAGTCTTGGTATTTTACACAGATCCCCAAATATATCATTTCTCCTGGCTCATCGAAATTGTCTCCTATCAGTATTTAAAGAATTCTGCATTAAGTTATTTAACAAGTATATATGTGCAATACAAAGCCTTCTCTGCAGGATACATTTTTGAATAGGAAAAAGTTCCTGTTCAAATGGTACTTATTTTCAAGTGTGGGGTGGTTTGAGGTACAAACTGACATACAAACCAAATAATCTAAGTTAAGAGAGTGATAAAGGCTGGTAAGAAAATAAGTACAGAATAAGTAGATTCTGAATTTACTGCTTTGAGAAACAGACCAGTGATGTGTTCCCTTTCAAGGAGATGATCTATGTATAATTCCTGAGTTGTGAACAAGAAGCAGACTTGCAGTGTGTGAGGAGAATCTATGGAAAGAGTGTGAAAACAAAAGCACTGAGATTGAAATGATGTTGCTATGTCCAAGAAATAGAATCAAATAGAGCTCAAGGGACTTATGTATATTGAGTGCAGACACACATGCCATATAGGTACATGGATGTCAGAATCAGTATTTTCTGAGAGCTTATTTTGGTCCATACTCCAGAAGTACTGAATTAGAATCTGTAAGGCTAGACCCAAAAATCTGTTTTATAAAGTCTTCCAAGTTATTTTTATGCATTATAAAGATTACCCTGGAAATATGTACAATTCTAGGTGTCATCATTTAGGTGATAGTATTGATTTTGGAATTTAAGTGAAATATCTTTGAGAAGTTACTATAATATTTTTTTTAACTTAAAGTCCTCTGGTTTCTAAGTAGAGAGAACTGTTGTAGTATGATAACTAAATGATTTTGGTTTGGATTAGGTTGCATTTAAACTTTACTAAATATATATAGT
>NW_004567114.1:39503940-39557596 GCF_000260355.1 Condylura cristata | reverse complement strand
TATATATATATATATATATAATTTCCTGAAAATGTGGAAGGATGAATTGGATATGAAAAAAAATTTATTAGGAATAAGGAATATGTAAGCAGCTGTAGATAGAACTCTAAACAGATATTTCACCAGAGAATAACTACACATGGCAAAGACATAGGAAAAGATGCTCAAAATAATTAATCATTTAGTAAATATAAATATAAAAGGAAATGTTACTACCTATCCACTAATAAATTTGAAAATTCTTAGATGCTAAGTTTTGATGAGGGTATAAATCAAATGAAACTTTTATATATTTGGCATGATGCAAACTTTTAAAAATGAAATTGTCTTCAAAGGAAAATGTGAGGATAACATCAAACGTCTGATGAACAATATTAGGAAAGTTTTAAATAGGTCCTTTACTACTGAGTCAAAATTATTTATATATATTCTTATGTTGAGCTAAGTAGCCAATTGAAAGCTGTGACCGTGGAGTATAAAGACACTTAAAAAAGAGAGGGGGGGCCTTTCTGGTGGTGCAGCAGGTTAAAGCACAGCTATAAGAAGCTAAAGCCACTTCAGCATGAGTTTGATCCCTGCCCTAGAGGTGATCCACATGGTGTGGCAGACCTCTCCTGACCTGCCCGCTGCTCCCCTCAGCAGTGTACTTCATTGATCTGCCTGTTCATTGATCCTCTCACCCACCACACCTCTAGCCTTCACCCCAGCTATGTATGCATAAATAAATAAATCTTTAAAAAAAATTGGAAAATCTGATATGCACAATTCTTCTCTGGGAAAGAAAATTAATAGTTTAGTGAAGCACCATGAAACAGAAATCCCCCAAAAAGAGGGTCTAGAGAATCTAAGGATGACTCAGATCAATAATTAGTGACAGCCATGCAAAAAGATAGAATAACATATGAGTTAGAATCACATGCGGTAGTTATAAAGACTCCATAAGGTTGCTATAAGGAAGGAAAGGAATAGCACTATAAGAAATTTGGATCACTTTATCAAGGAGGTATGCAAAGAAAGGTGGAGTAATGCAACTACTTTTTGTCCATGATGATTAACAAATTTAAAACATAAAAACTAGAAAAAAGTTCAGTTAGGTAGCATTCTAAGTGGCATAGAACATTTTTTCCTTCATAATAATAGGTAAATTAAAATAATAATTTGAATAATACCACAGTATACCCTTCCTACCTACTCTCCTATTTACTAGTAACGGTCCCTTGAGCAGTATCAACTTAAGGACATAAAATAATTGGTTTAATGTGCCCAATCATAGTAAGAAATCTACAGGGTATAATAGATCATTAGCCATATTTTAAATTTGTAAGTGAACTTAGAGAAAATATGAGTCAATGATTGTTACACAGTAGAATGCAAATGCTCAAATTGTAATAACATGGGGATAAAGATGGTGTTAATGAGGACTCAGAAAAGCAGCAGGACATGTGCATACATGTGTTTGTTTTTACACACACACACATGTACCATATATAAAATATTAAAGAACTGGGATAAGCTAACCAGAAGTCCCAAGGGCAAACACACAGAAAGGGAAAGATCCCTATAAGCTGAGCTGGAGTTTGCAGTCTCTAGTGTGTACCAGTAAGAGACAGCCTGATGAATGTGTACCTACAGGTAACTATGACCGTGTCATTACATCATCTTTGTCACATACTACTGATTAGAAAGAAATATGGTTGTGTGACAGTTTTTAATAGTAAACCCCCAGTTACATATAATGTCACTTGAAAATATAATCCTTTTTACTCCATAAAGAGATATGCTTATTTTGGAATCATTGAACTGTATCTCTGTAGTTTAAAGCAGAGAGGTAGTTAAGTGATGGAAACTACCAGGACAATTACTGGTACTAAAAAATATGCACCATAAAAGTATAGAAATCTAATTTTGCTATTGAAACAGCTCCTTAACAGCTATTCACTCCTAATCAGCCTCAAGTTGTAATGAATAGAATAATAAGCACCATTAGAATAATTCACTATTCATCAAGAATAATAAACCACTTAGAATAACAAGACTAAAATAATAAGCCAGTGCTTGAATCTTGGAAAAGGAGATTCTCAGCGGAGTGAGATTATTGCTATTGTGAACTACTGAGCTCCCCAATGTATTAAATAAATTGTATTGTCCTATTCAGTTCCTCGCCCTGGTGTCCTGTTCAGTGTGGTTTGTAGATTACTTATATCAGCCTTTTCTCTACAGTGGAGGGTAGGGATGGTGGAGAGGGATTGGGGAGGGAGAGTAAGACATATTTCAAAGGTTACAGTCTCATGAGTTGTTTGTTAGTAAATATATCTACTATTAATAAATCTTATCTACTGTTTCAACTTGGAGTCTTTTGCTTTCCTACCCATTCTTGAGGTTCAGGTCAGGAGTCATTTCCTTTTAATCCTTCCTGAATCTAATTTCCTACCCACTTATCTATCTTGCTCAAAGTAGAAGTAGAATTTAAATAATCTTAGCTACATGAGAAATTAATGATTACTTAGTCCAATTCCTTTATCTTCCAATCCAAACACGTAATATTAAAGGATTATAGGTGCTTTTGTGATGGGTGAGGTGTGCTGACATAAATCTGAAGAGGTATGAACCTACCTATGTCCCTAAGTCATAAATAGTGTTGTAAACCAACATTACCTCAAAAATAAAATTAAAAACTAATACATCAAGTCAAATAGTTTTCTATTCAAAAGGTAAAAGAGTGACTTAAGTTATTTACAAAGATAAAATTTGAAGATACTGGTTTTAGAGATATACAGATATGAATATTTAGTTATCTGTTTTTATGTTACAAAGTATGAAAATTAGGAAGGTGCTAAAATCAAAGGGAATTTTAGGCTCTTTTCCAACTCCAAATTTCTGTAGACCATATAATATTGCAGTAATGCAGTAATATTAGCAAAGCACTTTGAATCATGTGTTATGAATAGTTTTAAAAAAGTAAGTGTTAGAAAAAATTAGCCCCTTCCACTTCCAATGTAACATTATGGTGAAAATTTCAGTCTTAATTAGGGTGAAGAAAAATTTTGCCTCCTTTTTTTTTTTTTTTTTTAAAGATTTATTTATTTATTCATACAGAACTGGGGTACAGGCCAGAGGCTCAGGGGCGGTGAGAGGCTTCACCAGAGACAGAGAGGGGAGCAGAACAGGCAGATCAACGAAGTACACTGCTGAGGGGAGCAGCGGGCGGGTCAGGAGAGGTCTGGCTCGCCATGTGGTCTCCTCCCGCGGCAGGCGGGAATCGAACTCATACGGAAGTGGCTTCAAATTCTCAGTGCTGTGCTTTAACCCGCTGCGCCACCAGGGAGGGCCTGCCTCCTTTTTATTATAAAATGTGTATGTTTTTGAAAAGATAATATTTAGAATTCCCTTGGAAAATTGTTGTTTGATAACTTTATATTTCTATAATATTGGAGAACTTTGGTATTTTCCCTTAAAGAAAATACATTGTTTTATCCAATGATAAGCTTGGTTCTCTGAGAAAGAAGCTCTTTAGTGTTTTCTGTATGACTCTATGTAGTGAAGAAATATAGATGTACTTGTCACTTCGCTATAACTTTAATAGGAAAAGCAAATAGTTTCTTTTGACAGTCTTAATGAATTAATTTAACATAACATGGACTGCATTTTTAAAAAAGGTTAGCAAGAGAAGAACGCTTAGTCATTTTAAATTAGGAAAATAGCCCCCATGCTTGACTGTTTAAAATACCAGTCTTGAAAATTATTATCCACTAATTTTCTCAATTCCTGGCAACCTCATGCATGAAATATATCAGTAATAAAATGTTTCGAATAATGTTCTGATGTATGCTTAGACTCCAAAAAGATGTGAAAGCCCATAGTAATGAAACATTTTTGTAGTCAGTTACATACCAAATAACATTGTTGTCATTATCAGATGTTAACATCCAACAGTAAAATAAAGAAAACAAATGTATTTCATAGACAAAAAAACTGAAATTTAATTTTGTTCTCTACAGAAGTTTTTATTTTTTTATTTTTATTTATTTATTTATTTATTTATTTATTTATTTTGCTTTGTTTTTGGCTGAGACTGAGGAATATTCCATTGAAGCTGTGCTTATAGGCAGTGTAACAAATAACTTTGTATGGAGCTTCTCATGTCTGAAACCAGTTTTAGTTAAATAAAACATCAAGATGGAATTTGTACACTGAAATTTATCACTACTATGGCCAAATTTCTAAGTGTTTATTAAAGACTAAATTGATCATTTCCCTTCCTTCCTTCCCTACCTCCTCTACTCCTCCCCTCACCTCCCCTCTTTCCCATAATAATAGTGAGTGGTATTATGCATCCTAAACACCATATTATAATGGGAAGGAAAGGGTAGAACTCCAAGAAATGAAGGCCAAACATCTAGCCAGATACCATCTTGGGAATAGCAAGACTTTTAAGAACAGTGACTGTGAAAGTCATTTTTTTTTTTAAAGATTGAATTATTTATGCATACAGAACTGGGGTACAGGCCAGAGGTGTGGAAGGTGAGAGGCTTCACCAGAGACAGAGTGGGGAGCAGAACAGGTAGACTAAGTACACTGCTGAGGGGAGCCAGCAGGCAGTTCAGGAGAGGTTTATCGCACCATGCAGATCACCACCTCTGGGGTGGGAATTGAACTACCAGCTTGCAGTACAATTAGCACTGAAGTGGCTGTGGCCAGCTTGCAGTGTTGAGTCCTAACCCATTGTGCTACGAGGGAGAGCCCTAACAATCACTTCTAGAGGACCTGCTAGACTCAACTTTTTGGAACACTGTTTTTTCCATACAAAGAAAAAGCTCTGTGAGACAAATAAGCTAAATCTCTGTGAGGTGAAAAGTTCACAGGAAGGAGATTTGAGCTAGACCTAGACAGATCAATAGTTTTGTTAAAAAGGAGAAGGTAGGAAATTTTATATAGGAAAACATTTCAAATGCAAGGAAGAATAGAGGAGTTGAAGAATAGAAGAATAGAGGTTGAACAGTTGGATGTGTAGTACAGGGTGGTGGGAGAGGATTTTGTGGGAAGGATTTTGTATGTCAAGATGAATAGTTTTCCCTTTTTCTGTAAGCAGTGTACAGCACTTGAACATTTTTAGAGAAAAATCATTGAGTCCAGAGTAGCAGTATTTCTGTTAGCTAGGCAGTTACTATAATAATTCCCTAGCAATTAAAGATTGAAAAATGCTGGTACCTTTCTGTTCTTTATTTTTTGAAATGTTTACTTCATCCTTGTAAGATTTTTGTTAAGTAAATATTTGGCATATAATGTCACAATGGTCCTTGTCATCTAGTGGGGGAGACCTGCAAAAGATCAGATTATGGGTGAAGGAGTGCTATATTTTCAATGACAGCCTATAGGGAAGGAAATTCAACTTGGTCTTGTGGGGCTGGGGATGAATTTTCAAAGTCTTTTCACCTACTCTGAAACTGGACTGCCATTATTTGTTAGTATTTGTCTAATTTATTGTCCTAGATTTTTTTTTACCTCAAAACATACTAAATCACACTCAGTAACCACTCCCCCTTTTAAAATTCTTTTCCACACCCCTTATTCCCTAAATAAATCTTCTGAGGACTTGCTATAACAAACATATAGATACAGCTATTATGGTTCAGAACATATCACTCACGCCTATGGAATCAGATAATACCTCTTAGAAAATTGTGTCTTGATGAGGTCCATTCTAGTATGACTGGGTGACATCGTGCAACCAGTTACCTTTCTTAGATAGCATGCCTGTTCATGATTTTTTATAAAGGAGGACTAATGCCCAAAGAGAAAGCAAGATGTGTCCTGCAATTTCTAACATATCTGATGTTGGGGGAAATTTCCCCACACCAAGCAGTTCAGTGACACCAGCTGGGTAGTCCACAATTAAAATCTAATCTGACATCATTTCCCCCAGTTAAGAGCCCAACTTCACTTCAGATGCCATCCCTAAGTCTTGCTTTCACCTTTGCTTCTAACTTATTATCTATAAACTGGAGCTTCCCACAATGCCTGCTTTGAATTTGATGAATGCTTTAGAGCTGAGGGAAAGCAAGAAGATGGAGGAAGGTTAGGATTCTTCTGCCATCACTTAATTCAGGGGTATTAAGGATGGGAGTTTGGAGGGAGGAGTCACATCTAGTAATGGAGCTGAGGAAGTGGGGCTCTTAGCAAGAAGAGCCAAAAACCAACAGAAATGGTAGCAAAGACTGAGACACAGTCAGGAACCAGGTCAGTTCAGGGGAAGGAAACCCCTCTTCCACTGTCAGTTCTTGAACTCTTCTGTGGCGCTGACCCAAAAAGGAAAGTATATACTTCTCAAAGAGCTGTGGCCTGCCTGTTCAACAAAGGACACTCAGGTGGCAGGGGACAGGTCTTGGAAGTGGCAAGACTTACTTGTATGTCCTCTGCAATCTTTGGACTCCCAGGTAACTTTATGGCCCTCATCACTTAGGAAAAGTTTTAGGAGTTCTAAAACTCCTAAATGAGGGGGAAGACTAAATATATATTTGTTCTGGTAAGTCACAGCTTCACACACTGCTTTTTGGCCTTTTACCCTAGGAAAGTTACTAAAAGAGCATTGCTCAAAGAGTCTTTTCTCCCCCTAGAATTTACTGTATTTTAACAAACAGGGCACTATTTTGTACTTAACCTATGACTTAAGCTTTCTTTGATGGCCCAAGAGCTGGAATAGTGCAATGTTAGTAGAATTTATAATACTTCTCTACCAAAAAAGCTTTCTGAAATATTTTCCCCAGCCCAATCCTGTCTTCATTGGTTAATTAAGCTTAAAAAAGGGAGAATGTTCAAATGGGAAGAAAATGGCCAAATGGCCAGAATCAAGGAGAATAAGTATCCCTATTCCTGCAAACCTCGGCTCAGCTGCCATCATAGGTGTTGCACTTGCAGAATCCCAGAAGCCTGTGTGAGTTCTAGCCTTGCATAGTACACTCGCCTTCACCTACATGTGGTGAGGAAACTCTGAGGTGGCATCAGCATCAATGATGGTGAAAAGAAATGTTTCAACAACAAAACAAAATGTTCAAATGAGGAGATTTTGTGTATGACCATTTACAGAAATATGTTGAGATATCATCAAGCCTAGAGTGATTTGAAAGAGGAATGAGGATTACCAAAGCCCACTGAACGTGCACATCACAGGGGAAGGACTGTCCAGTAGGAGCGGTCCTCCTGCAAGGCTGCAACTTCTGCCAAAGACATGACCTGCAGCTAAGAAGACATATCCAGACCCCTGTCGCCTGCAGTCCTCAAACCTTAACAACTATCTCTGCAGAGTCCATTGGGAAGCCAGCATGCAGGAAACATAATATGTCATGTCACTCTCCCAACAACTGGCTTAGAGAAATGGGAGAGCCATTGCTTTCGGCTCCTCTTTTCTCCTCAGACTCCATGCCCTCTAAGGTGATGCCATACATTTCTGCGAGTCTGGACCATTTCTACACATGGCTATTAGTGCCACACTGACAAGTCCTCTTCTCACAGCAGCTATATATCTGTCCTGGTAGAAGTAGAATGTTATTTACTTCCTACTACACATGAAACATTTCTTACCTGCCCTTTATTTTTTATTTTTCAAAGATTTATTTACTTGTGCATACAAGAATTGAGGTACAGGCCAGAGATACAGGGGGATGAGGAGATGCACCATGGTCAGAGTGGAGAACAGAACAGGCATATCTATTCAGTTATACTTCTGAGGGGAAATGGTGGGTGAGACAGGAGAGATCTGCTGTGCCAGTGGGTCAGTCCCCTGGCTGGGGATTGAACTCATGCTACAGTGGGCTGTGGATAACTTCATAGTGCTGTGCTTTAGCCCCTTGCACCACCAGGGAGGACCGAAGTCCTTGAATTTTAAACAGCTCTCAACAAGGAGCCTCAGAAAGACAAATGTTTTGTCTTCGACATTATATAAAAACAGACTGTTCTGTGTCCTAAAAATAGTAATGATAGTCATAAACTGATAATTTAGAAGCAATAAATTAATCCACATGGTATATTCAATATAGTAATGTATGTAAAATATATAACTAGTTCTTTTCTGTTAATTTTGTCCAAGCAAATGTTGTTTAAAAGGGCAATTTTCAATTTATTTTTTGCTATTATAGACAGTATTAAGTATGAAATCCAAATCAGACAAATGTTTCCAATATAAGTTCAACCATAAAGTAATGATTTCTTTAACATGGGTAACAAAACAGAATTTTCAATGCTTGATATATGTTTAGAAACAAAGATGTTTGAGAATTGGTTGAATCACTATGGTATATTTTTCCTAAACATAGTTTGTATTAAGATTTACATTATAAACATTTATCATGTTCTAGGTAATATATGTTAACATCAAGTTATTCTAGTAACAGTAATTTATTTTTAAGTATAATAGGTTTTCATTACAATAGTAAAACCACTTTTGCTGTATCTCATACATTTTGATAGCTTTTGCTTTAGTTTACACTACTCTGCTTGCATTTCCACTAACCCAATATCTCTTAAACAACTTGTTGTATAGTCTCCATGTATTCAAAGTCTTTTCAAGTTTTGTAGTCTACATTTATAGTATTTTGATCAGCATAAGTACTTGGTGTGATTTCAATCTTCATGGTTTTATTGACAAATTACTTGTATCCCTCTGTGTGTACCTAAAAGTATATTTATGCAGTGGTTTGTGAGAAGAGTGTTCTGTATATATCTATTATACATATTTGGTGTAGTTCCGCATAGAAAGCTATTGTTTGTTCTCTGCCTTGTTAATCTGTCCATTTTTATAAGTGGAATATTAAAATCACTTAGTATTATCATGTTATCAGTATCTCTCTAGAACAATGTTCTAGAACAATGTATTTTCTACCTACTAGTTTTCTTTTGCTGAATTTAATGAAATGGATCTTCATATTCCATTTAGAACTTTTGCTTCTCTCTGAATTTTGTTGGTTGTTATTTTCTTCTCTTCATGTATGATTTTTGATGTCAGGGTGTCTGAAAAACTAGGAGTAGGTGGGAAATCCTGGAATAAGAATTGCATAATAGAATTAAAATGGTTTGATATATTATTTTTATTTCTACTTAGTCTTTAATAGCTCTCATAAAACTATACCATTAAATGCCATGACTATAGGCCTCTTCAGTTACTGAAAAACAAGTCTGATGATTGTATTAATATATGACACCAGAGTTTATTTGTTTAGCAACGATGAAAACAGTTGGCATGAGTTTGGTTTACCACACAATGATTAAAGAGACACTGATACTCAAAAGAAAACTTGAATATTTTCTATTTCCCATAGGTAAAAACCAGTAGCAGATGATTCACTTCTAACAGATCTCCCCCTAAGCCTTGCTAGATATTCAGTAATTCACAAATATATATTTTGAGGAACAGGCAATAAGATTAAAACAGTAAGTGCTTCATTTATTTTCTAGGCTCAGTCAAAACTAAGCAGTTCCATGCTGGCAGAGCTTTTTGAAGAAACCTAAAACTTATATTGCTTTCCAAGGCATTTGGAACTCTCTATAGGTTATTAGGTTATTGATATATAAAGAGAAAGCCCTCATTATTCTAGCTGGAGAGTCAAGTTTCCATTTTATAAATCAATTAAAAATTTTAGGATTTTCTTGAACTATACCTAAAATACTTTTGAATTTAAAAAATACACTGTAATTTTATTTTAAAAAGAACTCTAAGTCCTTCCCTGGTGGCTCAACAGGTTAAAGTGCAGCATTGCAAGTGACCACACCCACTTCAATGCTAGTTCAATCCCCAGCCTGGGAGGTGACCACATGGCGCGGCAGACCTCTCCTTTCTCTCCCACTGCTCCCCTCAGCAGTGTACTTTGTCAATCTGCTTGTTCTGCTCCCCACTCTTGTTTCTGGTGTATACTCTCACTGCCCCTGCACCTCTGGCCTGCACCCCAGTTCTATATGCATAAAATAAATCTTTTTTTTTTTTAGAAAAACTCTATAAAGTTCTCATGTTTCACATATTCCTTTCCTTGCAGACAATTTTATAAGTTCACAATGTATGTGTGTGTATAAACATAAATAAATATAAATTGTGTCTATGCTGAATCAGGGTATTTGGGGAAATAAGGCTTAGAAATATCTCTTTAAAGGTTTTTCTCAAATGTGATAGATTTCCTGATCCAAATTCAAGTTCCATCACTTCTAAACTGTATCATCTTTGTTTCTGTTTCAACTGCCAGGTCAAATCAATATAAACCTGGGGGAGAGAATAATTCTAAAGTTTTTCAAGAAATGAATGTATCCAAAAATTAGAAGTTTCACATGTTTTTCATGTTCAGCTTGGATTCTAAATCCAACTAGAGAGCAGTGTAGTCAAGTGTTTATTCTAGAAAATATTGAGATAGTATTTTCCGAACCTCCTCTCATATTGCCCAAGATTCTTTCATCAAAATATAAAATGACTGTAGGAGAAGCATTTAGCACCACAGGACAAGGGACCATGTTAAGACTGAAATCCAACCAGCACTCTTCTTACCAAACAATGCTCCTGGAAGGGAGGTGTGGTAGAAAGGCACGTGTTTTTACTGAATTGTACAATTAAAGTAGAAATAGCTCATGAGACAACCTGCAGATATTTGTATGTTTTAACATTCTGTAGGGAAAAAATGAGCAGTAAATAAAGTAACAAAATAAATTTTTAACACCTGCAATTCCAAAGGCTAAAAAAGGGATAATTTTTGTGTTTTCATGTGTGGGTGCATTTTCTACTCTATAATATAACATTATAGATTCCTTACCTTCATTATTTAATTCCCAAAAAAACAGTTCACGCCTTAGGGAAAGGCCAAAGCTCACAGTGCATTTTAGCTAAAACCTAATCTCTTGGGACCTCTGCAAAATTTTACATTTTATGCATATATAGTGTTTGTTGGACACCAGCAATACTTTTGCAAAGTTTTCTGTCAGACCTACATATATGCTATAATGAAAATAATAAGTTTCAATCTTCAGCTGTATGACAAACTTTCTTCTTGAATTAACTGGTAGGAATCCCATAAAGGTATTTCACACATCCGTAAAAAGAAGGCTTGGGCCATTTGATATTTTGAAATGCATTTGGCTTGCAGATAAGATCTTTTTAATTCAAGCTAGGAAAACTCTCATATCAAATCAAAGACTAGTATCTGATATTTCCTATCTTTGGCTGCATCTTTAGATATTTTGGAGCATTAGTGGGAAGTATTTGAAGGCTTATAGCTCTCACAAGCAGGATTCACCATGCTGTCTCCCTCCCTCCTTAGTTTACAGGGTACTTTCCACCAGCTGCAAAAAGAGAAGGGGATTTTAACCATAAAACATTGAAAGTCAGAATCTAGCACTAACTATCCTGACAATTTAATAAAGACTTTCTCCAGATGCATATTGTTGAACATTTGTGTCTTTAAAAGGAATGTGATGACTGAGGCAGTGACTTTCAAAGGATTGGGCCCATCAGTGAAAGAACTATACTGCTGAATTATAGGATCCCTTATTATTTTATAGTCTTTGGGTGATTTGTAATGTATCCAGAGTAGACATTAGCCTTTTAGCTCTAATAGCTTTATTATTCTCTCACTTTTTTTATTCTCTATAGAAAGATGTGGCAAAAGGATGTGAGGGTGACCTGACTGTGACATCTGTCACCCATGGATAGCCAAGGTTGATTTGGCTGATCTGGTTCACTAAACATGGTTCTCCCCTTTCTCCCTCCCCGCCCCCACTCCCTGTGTGTCCTGAAGGGGGATAGCCTTTCCAGAACAGAGGGTGATTTCTCCAGTCAAGGGTAGAGGAATAGCTGTAGTCCCCTGTTAGAACCTCCAAACAGGCTCTCAGGATGTAGCAAAAAAGCTTTCTGACATTGTTATCTGCTGTTAAGTGTGGGATTGTAATACTTAAAAGACATCAGAGTAACCCACTGACTACAGGCAATACTGGATGTGGATATTTGATGACTTTTGTCTACATGACTTTGAAAATTGAGACAACTAAATAGATAATACATCAAAATATTTCCTTTAAATAAGAAATAATCTTTGAAAGACTGGAGGAGAAACCTCTCATTAATCACCTACACAAAAATACTCATTATGGTATTGTGTAAAGCCTTATATCTTTTGACATTTATGCTCCTAATCACAGACTGCACTGCCTGTTTAGAGAGCATATGTATTTCATAGATGTGAAAAGAAAGATTTTTACTTTATTTGGCATATTCGCCAAAGCTAAAAATGTCCAGAAGCACTTTGATTTTTATCATGTATATCCTAGAAGAAGACAGTTGGTACTCTTGAAGTCATTCAGACATGCTAGGTTATAAAATATACAGGATAACTTTTGTTTTTCTAGAAGCAGGATCCTTATCCTTCCAGTCGGAATTGCAAATTTATTAAGAAAACTCAAAACAACCATTTGAAACGGTCAAATAATTGGGGTTGGGTTTTCCCTCAATGGGTTTTTCTATGAGAAAAATTGATGCTTACATTTTTAAAAATCCAATGTTAATATTTTATTCATTTGAAAATATTGTAATATTAATTGGAACTATGAAGTAAATGAACAACGTTCAGTTATAAGTAGACCATTTTTAAATTAATTTTAATGGGAGTACCACAATCAGATTATTGCCACCATATTATACCCACCCCCAAATTACTCATAAGTCATCACTATAGTTCATTGAGCTCCCTTCTCCCTTATTTTTTACATCTTTACCACTCCCTACCGGCTCTGGGTACTCAAGTCGCATAGTTTGCTTTCAAGGTTAAATTTTAAGCTTGAGGCCCTCCCTGGTGGCACAACGGGTTAAAGCATAGCACTAAGAAGCTTAAGCCACTTCTGCATGAGTTCAATCCTTGCCTGCCCCGGAGGAGACCCACATGGCAAGGCAGACTTCTCCTGACCCGCTCCCCTCAGCAGTGTGCTTCATCGACTTGCCTGTTCTGCTCCCCACTCTGTCTCTGGTGAATCCTTCACCCTCCGCATCTCTGGCCTGTACCCCAGTTCTATATGAATGAATAAATAAATCTTTAAAAAAAATTAAGCTTTTTTTTTTTAAAGATTTATTTATTTGTGCATACAGAACTGGGGTACAGGCCAGAGGCTCAGGGGCGGCGAGAGGCTCCACCAGAGACAGAGTAGGGAGCAGAACAGGCAGATCGATGAAGTACACTGATGAGGGGGGCAGCGGGCGGATCAGGAGAGGTCTGCCATGCCATGTGGTCACCTCCGGGGCAGGCGGGAATCTAACTCATGCGGAAGCAGCTTTAGATTCTCAGTGCTGCGCTTTAACCCGCTGCGCCACGAGGGAGGGCCTAAGCTTGGTTTTATGTGACCCTTAGTTTAGTTACTCTGTATTCCACACAGCAGTAACATCATCTGGTATTTCTTTCTCCTTCTGACTTATTTCATTTAGCATATCCCTCTGGTTCCACCCAAGTTGCCACAAATGCTACCACTTTATCTTTTTTGATTGATGAGTAATGTTCCAGTATGTAAATAATATCTTCCTAATCCACTCACCTGTTTTGGGACAATTAAGTTGTTTCCATCACTCGGCTTTAGCAAATAATACTGTGATAAACATTAGGGTGCAAATTTCCTTTCAAATTAGTGTTTCTGAATTTGGGGAGTAGATGCCTAGTGGTAGAATTACTGGCTCATATGCAGACCCATTTTTAATGTTTTGAGAAACCTCCATATATAGCAAATCTTTCATTAATAGCTGCCAAACAAGACCTTTTTTCCCAGAAATGTGCTCTGATACTTTCTGCTCTGATCTGGAGTTATGAATAAATACTTAACTGATGATAAAAGATACATGGTACAGAAAATAAAAGCCACATTAAAGGAAAATTATCAGAATAGCAAATATTCACAACACATTGTGAATATAATAAACATATTGTTTAATTGCTCAGTTACTTTCTCACATTGAAAGATTTTATGTAAAAATTCCTCTCCTTGTTTTAAAGTATAAAATATCCATGAATCTGTACAAATTTTTCCACATTTTGTGGAAGATACTCTCTGACAGTTATTAAATGAATGAAGTTCAAACAAAACTTCCCGAGAATGCTCAATTTGTGTATAAAAGCCAAAATCTAATAAGCCCTGTCATGCCCTGATACAGAGAAATGGAATTTGTGACACATGAATTTCCTTCCAGACAGCATCTCAAATGCTATAATTAGGCTAGAATATTCTGATTTCTACTATTTTAGGGAATTTTATGATCATAATTTGGATTAAAATGCTAATGTTCACATAAGTTTTTAAGAAGGGAGACTAAAGTCATCATAGCTATCCATCTACTAGTTGAATTGAATGTTTAAATTTGGCAGGTCAAGAATCAAATGCTAATTTAGTAATCCTAAGTTACCCAAGTAACTTACTGCCATACATATATAGTATGAATACATGAATAAAATCAAGTATTAGGATATAATAATTTCAGTTAAACTTTGTCTGCCAAATTGTTTTTTTTGAACAATGTGTGAAACAAAATCCCAAATGTTGAAGAAGTTAGGCTTTAATAATATTGGCAGCTCACAAGTATTTCTGAATAATATGTAGACATTTAAGTAACTAAGTATAGTCAAATTCAATGTAGATGGCTCTAGAAATCATGATTTGCCAGTCATATTGAAGGGATTGTATTTCAAGAATATTAAAACCTTAAATGTACAAACATGTATGTTGTGTGTGTTGTATACTTCCTGATGAAAGGAATAGACTAGTTTATATATTCCTTCAGAAGCCATCATTGTTTATATGATAATTTTATATTTCAATTTGACTTGCCACTGGGTATGAAGATTAAAAATTATTTCTGGTTATGTGTATGAGGGTGTTTCTGGATGAGGTTAGCATTTGAGCATTGATTGGACTCTGCAAAATACATTATTCTCTCCTATATGAAAAGGATTTATCCAATTCATTGAGGGCATGTATAGTACCAAAGGAGGAGAAAGAAGGAAACTGGAGCCTTTTGTTTTTGTTTCTGCTTCTCTAATTCAGCTGGGACAGCTCATCTTTGTTAACTGTGTGACTAGGATGTAAACCATTGACTGCCCTTCTCTGGTGTCTGGATCCATACTAAATTATGCCATTGACTTTCCTGGTTCTCATGCTCAGAGTAAATTCCACATGATAAATTAATCAAAAGAAACAGTCAAAGAGAAAAAAGTATTAATCCTAAATTGTGTTTACAGAATCCTACTGGCTTTGTTTGAGAACACTGTCAAATATACATCGTTTGTACAGAAATGCCTTAGGTTAAACCTGGGTCAGAACTCTATGTTCCTCATCATCTAAAAGGCTTTTGACTGGACTGTCCTAAATAAACCCCTCTGATAAAATAATGCAGCTATTATTCACTCTTTCCTAACTTAACTTAGCAGTATGTTCTGGTGGAAACCATTGGAATCCTATGTAGATTTTTCAGGGATGTCCATAGTGAGAAAGGTTCTGTTGAAGCCTAAAACAGTACCAGTTCAAGGGTTCAATATCTATTTGTTGAATAGACTAACACCTTCGATATCCCTCTTCAAATTAGACTCACAAAAGAATTTCACTTACAAAGTTTGGATGTACTAAACAGGATGATAATTATCATGTTCACTGTATTCTTGTCCTTCTGTATACACATTTAATTTTGGTCTGTGAGTCTTTCCCTCCCTTTCTCCATTAGTTTCTTCTATCCTTTCTGTTGGATGGATGGATACTTCACGATTATTTTTTGCATTGCATAATAAAAGATAAGTCATATTTGGATAAACTTTTTGCCCAGTCTTTTCATCCTTAAAAATGAAGTTCATTTCTAGGATTTTTCTTCCAGAAATATTCCACATTGAAACCATCACATAATTGTACCTGAAGTGTTGATTATAATATTCTTTACCTAGAGATGTCATTTTGACAATCAAAATGAGAACATGTTTGTACTGTTTTGAAAACTATAAGGTACTGTATTCTTACCCAGAGTAATTATTTTGCTATTTCTTTATAACATAGTTTGTAACTATGGTATATAGGATGAAGTATCAAAAACAATGAATATCTATGTTTACTTCACTTGACATTCTTTTGCTGGTTGTCTTATTTATTTGGTTGTTGTCTTGGAAACTGGGCTTTGATCACTTGCATTAAGGTGTAAAAAATAGTTACCAGTGTTTTACCCAGAGCTTTGATTGACCTAAGTCATGAGGTCAGCTGCCTGTGTATGAGACAAACACATCCCTGAGGTTAATTTCAGTGAGAAGATGACATAGGAACTTCAGTACTCTAAATGATATATAGGCTGTAAAGTCTTGTTGAGCCTCTTTAGAAAAAAATGTTATGTAATTTAAATAATTGAAACTCTCCTGTTTAAATGGAACTTTTGCTGGTTCTGGAAAACCTGAAGTCCTGTCTTTATAAAGTAGTAAATTTCTTTGAGAAAATATTGCATAGAACTAGATTTGCTTATTGGCTTTGCTGAGAATTCGCTGAATGAACTGATCAAATCTGGGTTTGGGCTATCTAAATATTGATGACAAGTAATTAAGCCTGGCAAATATTTTCAAATATTAATGAGAAAAATAACATAATTTTTAAATGTCTTAAAAATTAAGTAAAAGCCTTTAAAAGCAGATTTATTTTTACCATAGCAATTCATAGGACCACAAACTGCAGTCCTCATAAAGAAGGTATAATGTAGATACCAGTTCTTTGCAAAAAAAGATTAAATTTTCAAGAATTTTATGAGTCAATAGTAAAATTTGCTGTGAAGATAGTATCTATACCACAAAATCTGGCTTCTCTACCTCTCTCCTCCCCTTCCTTCCCTTCTTTTTTGGTTGGAAGAAAATTGGGTTTTTGTTTCTAGAATGTTGATTGCTAGATAATCACCATCATATTACTTTGTAGTGAATATTTTAGTAAGTCCCTTTCATGAAAACTGAAATCATATCGTATATATAGCCAAAACCATTGACTGACATTTAAATGCTCAGCGTAGCCAATTGTCTTGAGTCTCACTCTACTTCTCTATCTATATTTATAAAGAGATAACTTACTTTATGCAAATACTTTAATGGAAGGAAAAAGTCATTGTTCTGGGCCTTCGCAGACAGGAGAAAAAATTATAGGTAAACTTTGAAATCTATGTCTGTCCTATTCACTAAGTAAATATGCTTATCAAATTTCATTGATGACTTATAGTCCTGATTTACTTTTAAGGATATTTCATTATCTTTACATTTTATTTTTCCCTTGTTTTCTAGTTCAGTTTATTGCACCCGTAGCAATATATCATTCAAAAATATGCCATAGTCCCTGCCCCAAATAAAATGATGTAGTGCAGGTAAATGCAGTCATACCTGCAGATGATCCTTAAACAGCATGGATTTAAATTGCAAACGTCCACTTAAACATATGATGTTTTTCCTCTGCTAGCCAGTTCTGTATTAACAGATTAGACTGATGATGAATTGTGGTTGGTTGAATGGAGCCTCACATATGGAGGTCTGGCTGTAAGTTATAGTCATATTTTCTGCTGTGTGGGTGGAGACACCACGGTATACAAATTGTTCAAGAATCAACTCCTTATTATTTACATCTAGATGCATATGCCTGTAGGTGAATATATATATATGTATATATGTGTGGTTATGTACATGTTTGTGCCAAGATGTCTTAATGCTAAGATTAATTAAGTGATCGATACACAATCCAACAAAAATACTATAAGGTCTATAAGTTTGTTGTAATTATTGTCAATACTTTAAAGGACATATACATTTGTTTCTGCTTCTAGGGCCATGTAACAGCCAAAGGCTCACTTTCCTCAAAAACCTTAAACAACTACCTTTTAATGTTCTGCTCTCAGTTTTGTTAGTATGTGGTTTTCACTTAATGACTTGAGATAGCTGATTGTATACTCGACAGTTTCATTCTGCTCAATGTGAGGGAGAGATGGGGAGAAAAGTGCATATTCTCCTCTCTTTAAAGAAGCATCTCACAAATTCCTCTGCATATAACATTGATCAAAACTTAGTGACATGATTACATGTAGAATGAAGAGTGGTAGTTACATTGTATAAATATGTAAAGTTTTAGGTAGCAAAGTATAAAGTATTAAAAAGTAATTTCTATCATGGAAGGCAAAGAATTGTATACATAGTGGTTTTAGGAGATTGTCTACATGGGGGAGTCCTGCCAAGTGTTAGGGGACTCTTAGCGTAAGAACATTACTTGGGCAATTGGGAAATGAACATTTAATCATGATGTATTAATGAAAGGGGTGCTGAAGATTGCAGTGCTTTCTGTCAGTTCCTAGGGAAACAGTTGTGTGAGACAGTAAACAAGCCTGAATCAGTGATACATAACAGAATCAGGTTCTGGAGTTAGCTACAGCAAGTAGCACAAGGGCTCATTCTCCACAGGTTCCTAGCAATAGAAACACAAACATTCTGGCACCCAGGAAACTGTTAGTGGGACATCTGGTCATAAAGGTAGTCAGGACAATTTTACATACATTAGAGAAGGCAGTGCACAACACGTCTTTTCCAGAATGGTCCATACTGAAAACAACAATAGAGATTCTCTTGGCAGTGAGGTGTAAGTCCAGCCCCTAAATTAGCAGTTTAGGGGCTCTCCCTGGTGGCGCAGAAGGTTAAAGGACTGTATTATGAAGCTCTCCAAAGTCACTGCAGCGCCAGTTCAATCCCTGGCCAGGGAGCTGACCCACATGGCATGCAAGACCTCTCTGACCCACCTGCTGCTCCCCTCAGCAGTGTACTTCATCCATCTGCCTGTTCTGCTCCCCACTCTGTGTCTGGTGAATCCTCTCACCCACCACACCTCTGGCCTGTACCCCAGTTCTGTAAGCATAAATAAATAAATCTTAAAAAAAAAATTAGCAGTTTAGGCAGGATGGACTCTCAGGTCCACTAACTGGTGGGTATCTATACTAAGGGAAGAGATCTCAAAAGAGAATTTTACATTACTTGGTATCTGTGCTCAGAGTGAGGTAAGTTGGGTTATTCAAATAAATGTGAATTAGCTGTGTGTGCACGAGTGAAAATTGGACATATTAACAGACTAGAAATTCAAATTCCAAATTGACTAGAAATTCCTAGTCTATATTAATAGACTAGGGAACACCATTTTTGCCTTATTTTTTTAAATTTATTTAATTTATTTGTTCTTTCATAAGTGGAAATATTTTCAATTGAAATTGAGAGGTAAATCTGGCCCCTGTTTAAATATCAAGGAAATATAAGAAATTCAGATTGTTATCATTTATCTTCTCATTTAATATGTTGTTAACCAAATATTGTCAACTTCACAGAATTTGAAGGTTTCCTGTTTTTGTTTTTTTTTTCTCAAATAGAAAATTCTGTGTAAAAATCAAGTGTAGTCTGAGAGCAAAATCAGTCTCCCATATACTTTAGCAGCAAAATTCAAAACACACCATGATACTTAATATAAATCATGTTTTAGGGAAGGCGATGCTAATTTTGAATTTCATCATTCACATTTACTGTGGTCAGAGACAAATTGGTTTGTCTTTACTGCCTTGTGGTCTATAAAATGACAACTACTGTAGTAATACTCTGGTAATTCTGTTATATGAGTTTATGTACTTGCTTATTCATAACCAGTGGAGATCTTACCATATTCAAGACACTCTTCCAAAAAGATAGATATTCCTAAAACAAGAAAGCATCAAATAGCTATGATCTCAGTGGGTATTGGACAAGATCATTTATTTAAAGTATGAATATATTTTCTGGAATGTAATAAACATTCTCTAGGAATAATAGCTGCCATTATGTGTTATTTGTAAAGTAGTAGATGATTCTAAATGGCCCTTTATCAAATCCCTGCAGTCATCACAGCATTGTATTTTGCTTCTTTTCAACTGATTCCAACATTCCTTAATAACAATCTTTTCAACATTCCTTAATAAAACTGTGAAAATACTGAAATTAATTCACTTGAAGTTCATTATTACCTGTTCCCTTATTTTTAGTACAAATGCATATATGCACTAGAGAGGAATATTAATTTTTCAGATGAAGGTGAAGTATTGAAAGACTTGGGTTGGCATACAATTGCCCTCCCATCAGAACTATTATGTGCTCAATACCTCAGTTAACCCTACTTCCCAATTTTGTTATAAAAGATATTGTTTATGTGTTTTTCTACTGGCATAAATTATATGCTTTATTGCTTCTAGGCTACTTTTTACTATCAGAATTAGTATTTTGTTAAACCAAATAGTTTTATGTGGACTTAAGAATCCAAGTACTCAGAAGGTATTAAAATATAATATCTTGATTTCCTTATTTAATAATTTAAAACAATTATTGCCAATGTTTAAAATCTCTTTGGAGGTTTAGGAAGCAACAGATCATGTATATACTTCCTATTTTATTTACATGTTAAAAATGATAAATCTAGTTTTTTAATATAGTATAATCTGGATAAGGCTCTTAGGAGGGAACAATAGACAAAACAAATATAGATGCTTTATTAGCTTCTACTTAGAAAATGGCTCATCAGGAAGTAATTTAGAAATTTTAGCATAGTAATATCACATAATAGAATAATAACTGCATGTCAAAAAATGTAGATGAACCAAATTATACTATTTAATACATTTGTGGAATTTCTCATAATTTTGATGGATCTTACTTTAAATAGACTGTGTAGGTAGCAATAATGTTTCTAATTTAAAAATCCAAAATATTTATTAGAAAAATGGATGAAAATACCTTCCTCTTCCTTAAGTAGCAGATAGTTTGTGAGAGCAGTCTATAACTGGCCAATGACTGCTGACAGTCATTAACAAAAAAGAACCACTTTAGTCAGGGAATTTGCAGATTGGCATTTATTTTGGACTTTAAAATACAGAATTATTTGTGAATAGTTTATTGAATACAACATGCATAAAATTTAAATTAATACATTCTATAAGGTATAAAATTTCATTTAACCTCCATTATTGTTAACTACAGAAATGTTAATAGCTTGTGAGCTATTAAATACAAATAGTGTATTAGACAGTATTTATTGGCAACCAAGCAGCCCTTGCTTTTTTCACCTTAGGTGATTTAAAAATAAAAACACCTGAATGGAATTGTTTCATTAAGAAAATAGTAACAAAGGAATTAAGTAGGAAAAAAACTATAAATTTTATTGTGTTTATTGATGCATTGAAATAGTTGGTAGATGGAAAAGTGGTTGTAATATTTGCAATTATGTGAGGTCTTTAATCACCAGTCTTACATTAATAAGGAAATGGAAAACTCATTAGAGACATCTGCAAACAGAAAGGGAATCTTATTCCTGGGCTTGGTCCCAAATAATTCTTCCTCATACTCTTCCATTTGTTACGTTTGTGTTTTCTGTAGTTACCTTTTCTAGGCACTTAAATTTCTTAACCACAGGCTCCCTCAAAATCTACTGCATTTACTTCAGGGATTTGTAGTGTAAATGATTTACAAGTTTACTGTTCTAAAGTCATACTGCTGTTCTTATCTGTTTAACCTGTGTCTGAGACATTTATTCTAAATAATTTTAGACATGATGCATCAATGACCCATAGATAACAAGTCCCAGAGGTCAAATATGAACTTAGGTTTTGTTTTATAATCTTCTAGATTTGTTTGTGTATTTAAAAGATAGAATTAAAGTCTCCAAGGCAAAACACACACACACACACACACACACACATTTTATCATTCAACTGAGAGTGAGAGTCTAAAATATAGTACAAACTTAATGATCACTCAAGTTCCAGTTTGTCATAATTACATGTCAAGATGTAGTTAAACTTGGTATACAGGAAATAGCCTATATCAAATAAACCTGCCCTAGCTCACTTGATAATACCCAGTGGTGTGAAAAAGCAGGCGCGTATGGGTTACTAGCAAGGTCCTATTATACACACTCTTTCCAATTCCACATTCAGTGACCTAAGTTAGTTGCTTGAAATTGGCTACAATTAGAATATCCACACTACAAAAATCAGCACAAATGTCATATTCAAAGCTTTCTCTCTCCTGGAGAGCTAATTATCAAATTTATTAGTTTACCACTGGTAACATTTGAAGAAGTTAATATTAGAACATACATTTTCTAACATATAATGTAAAGCTAGAACCTTGTTTTTTGGTGCGATTCCAGAGGTCCCACTTATACTTTTAAAATGGAGTCTGATGCCTTCCTGAGATCTATTTTTAACCTGCCATGAGATTGACATTCCATCATTCCTTAGTGGAAGCCTATCTATACATATAATTGCCTCAGATCCATCTTGGCAAATTGGTTGGATGAGAATCAAGAAAATTAAGCTAACGCATAACACCAAAACAAAGAATTCCTGGAACCTAGTGAATGGAACTTCTAACCATTGACAGTTACATCAGGTGGTAGATGAGAAAGTGTTTACTCTGTGTGGGTACCTACTGTGCAGTAAAGGGCTGCTGAACTCAATGGGATTAAGGTTTTCTAAACCCTGCACAGACATAACAAATTACTGGCCTTTGACCAGCTCCTAGGAAATAATCTGTGAACCCTTGGTACATTCTGCCTAATACAAATGCCTTTGCATTCTGAGCCATGAGCCACATGAGAGAGACTGTTAACAATGAAATTTATGTGGAGAACTTGGGCTATGCTATATTACTTTCATCTTTGGAGGGAGCAGAGATTAATTCAAATCAGTAATACTGTTATTCCATGCTTACATGGCTAACCCCCACCTCTGTGAAAAATCTATATACCATACCTCAGGTGAACCTCCTTTGGTGACAAGTACTTCATGCAGCTTATCACATGTCATTGTGGGGAGAATTGAGCAATGACCCTATGACACCACTGGGAGGAAGCCTCTGGCAGGTGTCTCCTGGAACATGCCCTACTTACCTTTGTCCAGTGCTAATTTTAATCTGTATCTTTTCTCTTTAATAACCAGTAATTGTGATTTTTAAGTTATGCAGTTCCTTCCAGTAAATCTTTTCAGTCAGAATAGTCTTGGGGATTCTTGACATAAAGAGTGTTCAGGGGAGAACACACACCTGCAAATAAGAAATCTTTGCACTCATTCTGCTTCTGTCAAGAATATAACTGCATGACCCAAGATCATCCACTTCCTTTGTTAGACTTCAGTTTAAATTTTTAAAGTGCAAGTCCATATCCACTATTCTGCGATTCTAAATATGCGATACTTACTGTGTTCTGTCTAGGGCTTCAAGAACATTAGTACACTCAAGTCCTGGATTTTTGAAAGCACGAGGATAATAGAGCACTAATAGTAAGTCTGAATCATTTATTATTTATCTCCCTACATATTGCTTAAAAGGTGGCACAAAAAAATTCAACAAAATATTTAGTCATGTATAACTACAACAGTGAAACCATAATTATATTCTTCACTGTCATTATTAGCAACCATACGTTTAAAATACTACTTTTCACATACATATTAAATTTCTTACTACCTATCAAGTGTAGTAAATATCCTTTGTGTCTGTTTTCTAGGTTTCTCGGTTCACTGATTTTTATAGTCTACCCTGCATAGCTGGAATCAGGCTTGTTAATGATTATTAATGTTATCTATAGAGTAAGTGATAGTAGGACCAATTTCTACCTCTAGCAGTAGAACCAGGTTCAACCTCAAGGAAGTAGAAACAATATAACAAATAACACGGAAGGACTAAATAAACACAATTATCTAAACTCTTAAATGTTTTTTTTTAAATTGTTCAGTTTTAGAAAGGAAAATCAAAAGTGAATAGGAACATCAGAAATTAAACCAGGCAAAGTTAATTTTACCCATTGTTCTTATGACAATAAGGTAATCAAAAATCTAGAATTTCTTGGCTTTAATGATTTAACTTTTTTGAGTTAAAAAAGACTGTTTATTTGTATTTTCCTGCAAAATCATTAATGATTATATTCAATTCTCTTGGCAATCTTAATGAGAATTACTAATTTAGACTTTAAACCAAGGAGAGCAAAGAATGAATTTTCACCTTTGTGTAGAGCAAACTATATCTTTTGACCTTTTGGGGATATAAAGATACTTGTCTTAAAAAGGGAGTACTTGAATAAGGAGAGATCCTCTGTGTTTTGAAAATACAAGAGCAAGAAATAAGGGAATGTTCTTTAATTACTTTTATTTTTTATTTTAATATTTGCAAGAATACAAACTGTAATCTGCCCTCAACAAAATTTTAATATATATTATTATTGCATATGAAGTTTTACAGCAGATCTGGAGACCCAGTTCATCTTACTTGACTGAAGTTTTATATACTCCTTGAGAGGTGATTCCCCCCAACCCCTCAATGGCAACCACCATGCCATCCCAATTCTATAAATTTGACTGTGTTAGGTACCTCACATAAGTGGAGTCACACAGTATTTGCCTTCCTATGGTTACCTTATTTCTCATTGTATAATTTCCTAAACTTTACATTTCCTCTTGAAAAGATTTTTTTTTTTTTATAAAAGGCTAAGTAGTGGCTTATTGCTTTTCTAGACCACAATTTCTAGATCCACTTATCCTTCAGTGAATGTTTTGGTTGTTTTCACATAGTGGCTGCTGGTAAAAGTGCTGTGGTGACATGGGGGTGCTGCTATCTGCAAGCTCCTGATTTCAGTTTTGGGTATACACTCAAAAGTGGGATTGATAGATCATATGGCACTTCTATTTCTAATTTCTTGAAAAATATCCACAGAGCTTTCAGCAATGGCTACATCATTTTACATTCCCACTAGCAGTGGTCAAGGACTGAAATTTCTCCACATTCTCCACATTCTCAGATTTGTTGTCTTTTGTTTTACTTTTAATCAGAGTGACAGATCCCACGTGATACTGCACTGTGGTTTTGATTTGTATTTGCTCTATTATTAGTGACATTAATGTTGCGTGTTCTCTTGCTGGCCATTTGTGTGTTCCCTTTGGAGAAATGACTATTCAAGCCCTTGAAGTTGTTTTTTTTTCTATTTTTTTAAAATCAGGTTATTTTTTTCTGTAAAAAAAAGGGGGGGAGGGGCAACTTTCAGGGATTCCTCCTACAGGTTAGATATGACCCCTTTACCAAGTACATAGTTTGCAAATACTTTTACCTGCTCCTTATAAGTTCACTTTTTATTGTTATTTCCTTTTCTGTGTAGAAGATTTTTTTAGCTTAATGTTGTCTTACTTGTTTGTTTTGTTTTTAGTGTTATAACCATGAAATCTTTGCAAAGACCTGTATCATGAAACTTTCCCCACTGTTTTATAGGTTGAGATCATGTTTTAATTTTCAGTTTTGATTTCATGTATAGTATAATTACTCATTTTGATTTTCTTTTTGCACATGATTACTTAATTTTTCAGCACCATTGTCTGAAGACTGTCCTTTAGCCATTGTGTATTCTTAGCACCTCTATAAAAGAGCAGACCATCTTAGATGTGGGTGACTGTTTCTGCATCTTCAATACTACTTTCTTGGTCCACATGTCTACTTTCATGCCAATATCATTCTTCTAGTTACTGTAACCTTTTTTTTTTTTTAATCTAGGACTGTTTTTCTATAACTTAAAAATGTTATTAGGAGTTTGATAGGGGTTTCATAGGTTTTTTTATATTGCTTTGATCATATGGACATTTTAACATTATGTTTGATGTAATTCAAATTCATGAAAACGAGCTTTCCACTTATGTCTTATTAATTTCTTTTATCAGTGTTTTGCAATTCTGAGAATTTTTTTTTTCATTTCTGCAGTTGTTTACTCCTAAGTATTAATTTGGTAAGATTTAAATGGATTTTTTCTTAATCTCTTTATAGATAATTCATTATTACCTAGAAATGCAATTGATTTTTGCATCTAGAAATTTTAATGAATTCATTGATAAATTCTAAGTTTTGAATGAAATGTTTGGGATTGTCAATATGTAAGAAATGTCATTCACAAACAAACATTACTATACTGAGGAAATATGCTTCCATTCCTATTTTGTTGATTATTTTATCCAGTGTTGGACTTTATCAAATGACTTTTCTGAATTAATTGAATAATTGAGGGTTTCGTCCTTTATTGTCAATGTAGTATAAGAAGGGATTGGTATTGTTCTTCAATGTTTGGTAAAATTCATGAATGAAGTCATCTGGCCCTGGGCTTTGGTTATCCTGATATTATCGATCTATTCATAATTTTCATTCTTCCTAATTTAGACTTGGTATGTTTCATATTTCTAGGGATTTAAATGTTTCACTTAGGTTACTTAGTTATAATATAATTGTTCATAGCCATCTCTTGTGTTCCATTTATCTTTGTAATGACTTTTCATTTCTGATTAATTTGAGCCTTTTTCCTAGTTAGTGTAACAAAGGGCTGGAAAATTTTGGTTTCTTATCAAAACACAATTCTTATTGTTTGCTTTTTTCCATTTCTTTATTTCCTTCCTTCTAATTTTGCTAGCAAAGTTAGTTTTTACTTTTTCTAGTAATTTGTTGTAATACTATGCAAAAGTCTACATTCTGACATTCCTTTTAGTACTTTTTCTTCTCATATACTGTAAGTTTTGATGTGTCCCCATTTTCATATGATCAAGGTATTTTATAATTTCCTTTTGGATTTCTTTTACCCAGTTGTTAAAGAACATATTGTTTAATTTCCACATATTTGTGAATATTCCACTTTTAGTTTTGCTTTGATTTTTAGTTTTATTCAGTCATGATTTACATTTCTATAAATGTTTGTATCATATTTAGGTGCTCTGAAATGGGGTGTATGTAAGTATTATATTTTCATGATGAGTTGATTCTTCTGCCATCCCATATTCTTTGTATCTTATGGCAATTTTGACCTAAAGTCTGTTTTTTCTGATGTAAATATAGCCATGGCTGATCTCTTTTAGTTACTAGTTATGTGAAATATCTTTTTTTTTCATGTTTTACATGGAATTATCCAAACACACTGATTCCTATTGGCAGAGGTTCCGATTTAATTGGTATAGATAAGGGGTCTGGATGTTTGGAATTTTAATTCCACCAGGACAAACATTGAGAAATAACTATTTTAGAACAAGACACATTAAAATACCAATTCCCAGGTCTATTCCATATAGCATCATTAGCCAAGCTTTGTTACAGGGAAAGATTGATAAAACTGTTCTATACCTATCTTTAAGGTTAGAGATATGCTATGTATTACTGTTCCAAGAGGTTATGAATCTACACAATCACTAAAGAGGAAGCATTTTGCAACATACTCTATTAGAGCTCCTTTTAGGATGGTCAAAAGAGAGGAAAATTAGTTATCAAAAGGATGACAGAGTAATTTACAAAATTATTGTGAGTTAAGGAATCTGCCTCTTAATTTGTGCCTATTAGAGATACCTCCCCAAGCAGGATTTTAAATTACCACATATTCACTGTTTTGTAAGTAGACTTATGACTTTTTAAAATACATATTTAATACATAAAAATGTTTTTCTTTTTGGCCCTTGTCTGGAGAATGATTTCTAATCATGTTAAGTTTCAGGAATCTAGTAATGTTATAAAGATTGGAGTTTGTGTGTGTTTAACATATAAATGTTTTTTAGCAAACTTATAGATAGCTAAGAATGATAAAAGTATGCTGGCTGGCTGAAACCGAATGTTAACTCTTATATTAAACTATTATGTTATAATCAGGCTAAATGCCAGACCTATTTCCATTCCACCAAAGTAAGTGGATTTTTGTCCCAATTGTCTGGTGAAGATATTGTGTGGATTGTATAAATTCTATGCTTTCTACTTTCTAGTGACTTCAATTCATTCTTCTTCTCATGTACTCACTATAGATGAAGAATGTTTTATTAGTATAAAACATGGCTGGGATAACATGGTTAGTTTTTTACATACACCAGTAAAGTTACTTGTGCAGCCTTTCTTTTGTTGTCTACACTGGATCAGTTCTTGTGGTACTGAGATAAACAAAAATTTCTCTTCTACAAATTAGCTCCTCTACCAACCCTGGGTATTTTGTTTCACTTCCTTTCATGTCAATATGTATAAATTCTCCTGAGTACACTCAAGAAGAATAAATTACTCATCCCTTAGTGTCATGTGGAAAGGTGTTTCATCTCCTTTGTATACGGTAGTACATGAATGCTTAATTAGCGATGGCACATAGAAGAAACTTGATAATGTTTATCAATGAACAAATCTATTTGTTTAATTTTCTTACCTAAAGAGAATTAATCTTGTGGGAAAGTGTTGTGCAGTATTTTCACGTAATTTTTTAAATTCTTTCATTCCATTTCCTTCATTTAAGTTAACTCTTCTAATTCTAGTTAGAATTATAGTTTAACTATGCTTTCAACTTACCTTTCTCTTCTTTTAGCTCAACCAATTTTTCTCCATACATTGAAACTTACATGGTAGAGAAAGTATCTCTGTACAGTAAGGTCCCAATACTATACATACATTCTTGAAAACTGACTATAAGCAAAACAACATATAATAACTAATGTTACTATTGGCTCATAATATAAGAGTTAAGTTACTATTACATATTTCTATTACAGAAACATTGCTAAACTAACTAGAGACATGTAACATTTCTTATATGCAGTTAATTTCTAAAAGCTTCTATAATTTCTAGAGATTAGGGTCATCAGTTCAATTTTATAAGAAACTGCCCTGCATGTTTAGTCCATATATAAACTTGATAATGCTGATAGTGACCTACATTACTGGCATTGTATTAATTTGTACACAAAGCCTATAGAAGTTTCCAAAAATTTGAATAAAAAATTTGCCGAAGACCTTTGATTATAGAAAATTTAAGAGTATACCATATTATTGTAGCCATACTATATAACAGGAATTTCCTTAGCCTCTTTGTACTGTTTTTAATTCATAGCATAATCCCCTCTGTTACAAATGGAAGGCTAAGTGAAGCTAAATTCCATAGCAAAACCTAACTTCAAAATTTATACTAATTGACTTCAAAGCATGAAGTCTATGCTTTGCAGAAATTTCTCTTATATACCACAATGCTATATTACTCTATTTATAGCATATTTATCACAATATTTTTAATTGAAAGATAATGTACTATACTTTGTTATATAACATATGTATAAATATGAAATATGACTTAACATCTATCACCACATATAATTGTAAATTGTTTTTCTTTTTTTCAGAACTTTCAAGATCTATTACCTTAGCAGCTTTAAAATATGACACAAATGTTTTTAACTGTAGTCACCATGCTGTACATTCATCACAGTAATTACTTATAACTAGAAGTTTGTGCCTTTAGTCCACTTTCACCCATTTCATTTACACTCCACCCCACAAATCTGGTAACCACCCACCTGTTCTATGTATTTATGAATTCAGCTACTGTTTTTTAGATTCCATGTGGTTATGGAATCCTACATTTTTAATCTTTCCCTATTTGAGTACTGCTCTTGGATAGAACTTTAAGGTATTATGCTAAGTATTGCAATACTTGATTATTTAAATTTGCTTACATTAATTCTAAGACACTTTCTGTTAAACTGTGGTTATTTATTATGGGATAAAGAGAAATTTCTTATTATTCAGCAAATTACAGGTATAATTATAAGTACTAGTTCTGTATCTTCATTATATTATTGATTCAAACAAACAAATTTAGTACACCTTGTAATTGAATTATGTGAAAAAATATGTATTCCTATAGATGAAAAAAACATGAACATATATTCAGCCCTTTAAAATGAAGTCACAATGATCAATTGTACAACTAAGTGTCAATATTTTTCTAACTTGGGAAATAATCCATTTTACCTGAATTAATGTACCAAAAGGATGAGACCATTTTAACCAGTGCACATTTAAAACTATTTTTCTTAGAACAGCTGTATTCTGTTTTACTTTTCTTTTTTCAGAACTTTGATTACTCCAAATTTGATTAGAAATAGTCTCTTAGATGTTCCAGGATGCCATTATATTTTCTTAAAATAACCCAAAAATACATTGAAAGAAAACCTTTTGAGATTTTAAAAGGTCTAGAGGGTGAAATATATTTAGAATTTTAAAAATAAAGTACATTATTATATCTTTGACTGAAATAAAAATTAATAACATAGAATATTGTTACAGATCTTTAACAGATTTTTCTTATTCATATAGAGTTAGATATTGAGTTTCTTAATTTGTCTTTTCCATTTATTTTCTTTTGATTTGAGAAGTTTGGGTGGAAAGAATTTGTCTTCTCATTAGTACAATTCAATGGAAAATTAGAACTTTAGTTATTGAATGGGGTATGAAGAGATCAAGTAAATTACACTCTTGGTTTTGCCTTTCATTAAAATCTCTGTCAAATATGAAATGCACAGAAGAGTCAATTTACTGCTATGATTATCTATACATAGATGCAATTGACAGGTCTACATATAGAATAAATTATAAAATTTTAGAGTGCAATTAGATTCAAAGTACTCCTTCACCAAAATACATAATGTTATAGTCTAAGCATATAATTATGAGATTGAGGTAGATTTACAACATTGGCATGTCGATAAAAGTCTTTCATTGAAGTGAGAAATCCCACATGCCAGATAACTCAGTATGTTAAAGTTGATTTCAGTGGGTATCCGATATTTTATGTCTATATTATATACACAATTATGTCATTTCCTACTTAATTCCCTTTAAAAAACTATAAATGAAACCTTTTCTCTGAGATCATTTAACACCTGTTCAAGAGTTGCTATTTTTATATGTATTTTTAATGATAGGGAGTATACAAATACAACTAAAGCCAAAGTGGTTCTCAGAATGAACAACCAACCTGTTAAGTAATATTTCCAACAACATATCAGATACTGTTGAAAGCGGAACAAAAGCTAACACGGTAATAGTACTGCTACACTGCATGAATTGTACCTACCTCACTTGGCATGAAAGATAGGATATCCATATTTTTAGTTTTTCCATTAATGCTGATCTACTGTCTTCTATAACAAGTAACTTAAACCATAGAGAAGAAAAGTAAAAGGGGGAAAAATGGTTGTTGGAAGTAAATAGCCTCCCCCTTTTAACTTTGCACAGGAGAGAAACTGCTATTGCATCTAGATAGATGCAACAGGCCACTTCTGACACTTAGCTTGCTGCTGCTGTCTGTTTTGCATTTCTGTTGCAGTGTTATAAAATTGAATACAATTGAGTCATCTGTATTTCTAAGAGTATGCCAATTATATTTTGGATTCTAGTTATGAAATTTAACCATTATATGAAATATTTGTAAAAAGTTGTGTTCATAAAGACTAGTTGGGTGTTTGGGAAAACAACTTGACGCAGGTAGTTAGTTGTCTTAGTTCAGGCTCCATGACAAATTCTTAAAGACTTTGTGACTTAAAAACTGAAATCTTAAAATGGAAGATCAGGTATCTGGAGAACCTGCTCTTCCTGGTTTGCAAATGGGTAAGTTCTCATTGTATTAAAGAAAGAGAGGGAAGATTAATCATTCCATCTCCTCATAAGGACTCCACCATGATGACCTAATTAACTCCTAAAGGACTTCCTAACACAATCACAAAGGGGAGTAGGAATTTGGGGGGGGGGGAATACAAACATTCAGTTCATGAGAAAAATACTAAAAGTGGCAGAGGCTGACTCATCTGTAAAAGGAATGGGCCCATAGTTTGCATAGCCGAAATATTCCTCTAACAGAAGAATAAAACTCACTAGAATTGAGAAACTTTCTATTATTTAGTATGAGAAATTAATATACATTAAATTTAGGTAACGTAAGAATGTTTACATATATGTACCCATAACATTTTCTGATTCCCTGCTTTGACTGGGCTTCAAATGAACTGAACAACAGAACTTGTATTATCTGTTTACATTTATCAACGATAAAAATTTACTTCTGAGATATATTTGTGTTGTTTTCACTTTTCTAAATTCTTTCTTAGGAAAATTTAATACATCTCACTAAATGTGTTCCAGGACAACAAAAATATTGATTCTCGTAATATTTTCTGACCTAACTAAACATTACACTTTTGACTGCCCTTTCAAACAACTTTGCTTTCATCAATTTTAACAAAACTGGTTTTATCAATAGTTAAATTACCTAGAAATATATTTGCGATTTTCATAGTACTAGCAGTAGACCTTCTTAGATAATAAGAAATTCATGTGTAAGTAAGTGTTTTTCTTCTACATATACATTATATGAATAGATACTGTACCTCTGTCAGGTAAAATGAAGACTTTTTGTCTACATCGTACCAGAAGGTAGTAGTGGAAATATTTCATTATGATCAGGAGACCGACTGTAAGGCTTGTGCCCAGCTTCAGAGTGCTGAGCTAAGGTGGTACTTACTGCAGAACTATGTATGCTCTTGGTTTTGGGCTATGCCTGCCTCAAGGAAGGAAAGGTGTTTTTTTGTTTTCCAATTCCCATTGATGGGACTGATGAGTTAGCCATGTTCCATTATTTCTTGGAGATTGGAAACTTATTTGAGCTTATAATTATAATAATTTTAGTAGTCTATTTGTCAGTGAAATGAGAGTCCTATGGGTTCCTCCTCATCCATGTGGCTAAGACAACATACTGTTCTTGTACTGTGGTAATAACAACATCTTTTTTTTTTTAAAAAAAAGATTTATTTATTTATGCATACAGAGCTGGGGTACAAGCCAGAGGCTCAGGGGCAGTGAGAGGCTTCACCAGAGACAGAGTGGGGAACAGAACAGGCAGATCAACGAAGTACACTGCTGAGGGGAGCAGCGGATGGGTCAGGAGAAGTCTGCCACACCATGTGGTCACCTCCGGGGCAGGCGGGAATCGAACTCATGAGGATGCGGCTTTAGATTCTCAGTGCTGTGCTTTAACCCGCTGTGCCACCAAAGAGGGCCATAACAGCATCTTTTAAATGTGCATTTTCTTACCAAATTCTAGAAGAAAAATGCTGTTTTTATTTTTCATTGCAATTATTCTCCTATGTTTTTACATGGAAGTATTCTTTCAGTGTTAATAGCCTGAAAATATCTTCAATTTGCTCTCATCATTTCATTATCTAGAGATACTTTAAATATGGCTACATTTAACTGACAGATATTAGCAAAATTTAATTCTGATTTGAGAACCTGTCAGAACAGATTGCTTATTGGTACTGGAAAGCTCAGAAATATTATATATTTGGGGAGAAGGCTTATTTTGTTTTCCTGTATAAATTTTTATCTTGAAACGTGTAGCTCTCAATGACTACTTTTTGATGTTCTCATACAAACAGAAAAATAATCATCTAGAATGGCAAAAATTCTTCAAGGGTCAGAGACAGAATATATTCCTTTAAAATGGAATTCAGTATATTAGTTAGTTGGAGTATGCTACATTGGCTGATGATTTGTTCTGCCAGACCTAGTTTAAATTCTATGTCCCTAAGATTAGATTTTTCCCTTCTCTTTAAATTTTCTGATTTTTATTTTCACTTTTCTTTTTCCCTTTAATTTGTACCATATGACTTTAATCTGATATTCTAACTGACCAGGTTTATGAAGATTAGAAACTGCATATATACAGAGACCCTTCAGGAAGTTGCTTATTATTATATATTTATCTTTGTTTCTTTAGGGCTCATTATCAGTGTCTATTTAATTCATGCTACATCTAAACTAAAATCACTGGCATTAGGATATTCTTTCCAAGTCAGCCCCGATCAAAGATTGGCTGGAATAGAGTATACAACAAATCCGTCAAGTAATTAAACCACTCACTGGTTCTAAAATCTTTGAAATTCAGTTTACTTTATATGAGACCTATTATGAGTCCAATTAAGTAACTTTTTTTTTTAATTTGGAATCTTCAGACCGTTTCATTAACATTGTATTTTTTAAATGACTTCCTACTGTAAAATATCATCATCTCTAAATCCACTTGATAATTTTTTTGGGTCACTCTTGGTTTTATGATCCATTTTAAGAATTGTTGTGTACATACACACAATTTGAGTAATTGTTTTAGAGAAAAATTGAACAGAGAGAACTTTAATTTCTTTAACTCTATGTCAGTAGTGGTTTTATTGGAGACGGTGGTGTTTTTCCCACTCAGAATTATATGTTCACTAGCCTATAGGTTTGGAAGGGACTACTAGTTTTAAGAAGCATGATTCATTCATTTACCCTACAGCTGTTTACTGAGTACTTTCTGTTATTTACTGTGAAGACACTAGAAAGACAGTGGTGAACAAACTGAGTTGCTACTGTATCAGATTACAGTTCAGTGACAGACAGACATTGATCAATATTTGCGGTGTCTAACCAGCATTTTACAAAGTAAATAATTTCCAATGAGTTGGGGGTACTGTCTATGTAACATCAGCAAAGACTTCCTAAGGAATTAGGAGGAGAAGGAATTTATAGTTAAGGTAATGGACCCTTCTAAGCTTTGGGAAGGGAACATGAAAAGGTTCTCATGTGAGAATATATGTTCCCTTATGAGCCAGAAAAAAAGATAAAATTCAAAAGAAGTAATTTATTTTCTGAGTCTAATACCAAGTTGTAAGAATTTTTATAGAAAAAAATGATGTTCATATTTTCAAATATCAGATTAAAAATCAATTCATAAGAACCTTGTAATTAGATTAGTTCAAAAGCAACATCAATTTCATTACCTTTTTTATTTCAACATACTTTGTTGCTTTGACTTTTCTAATTGTTAAAATACATTTCAACTTCCACAGTTAGCAGCTATTAAATCTTATATATATATATATATATATATATATATATATATATATACAGAACTGGGGTACAGGCCAGAGGTGAGGATTTACCAGAGACAGAGTAGGGAGCAGAACAGGAAGATCATCTAAGTACACTACTGAGGGGAGCAGCGGGTGGGTCAGGAGAGGTCTGCCACACCATGTGGTCACCTCTGGGGCAGGCAGGAATCGAACTCAGGCTGAAGTGGCTTTAGCTTCTTCATGCTGTGCTTTAACCTGCTGTGCTACCAGGGAGGGCTCACCAGCTATTGCCCTTACTAGCTTGTCATATAGTTCAATCTATAGCAAACTAAAGCTAATCAATTTTACCTAATACATATGTTCAAGAATAGGCCATGAAAATAAGATGGGAAAGTTCTCTTCCATGTACTACTTCCTTCTTTCTCATTATTGAACAGGATAGTTCCGCTCTTGACTCTATTTTGCCTAGTCTGCTACTGATAATTATGTATCATTAGCTCTCCATATTATTCTAGAGGAAGGAATGTTTCCAACTCATTCTGCTGTCACTGCGCTGAACATAGTGTCTGAAATATGTTAGTTGTTTAATAAGCACACTCATTTTTTCCATAAATGTCAATGAAAAATTTCCCTCCTCAGTGTCTTTACAGAGGGTTATTTAGAGGACGACCCATGAAAACAGGATCTTTGGTTAAAACTTTGCTTTATACGTGCCCCTTAAAAGTAGCAGCTGGAAATGCATAGTGGACATTAAATATCAAGTTAATTCTTTCTAAAGCATTGCATATGAATTCAGAAAACTTGAACATTGATAGCACAATACAATTATATGAAATTTAAAGAAAGCTAAATAACATGCAGTTTACTGCATGTTAACATTTGTTATTTAGCACACTATGAACAGTGTAACTTCAGTACTACATATGCCTTATTTAGTAGTTTACTATTGAGAAATTAAAATATACTGATAAATAATAACCAAAATCAGGTTATTATAAGATTTTTAAATGACTGCATTTACTAATGATGTTGGCTATGGTCCAAACGCAAAATATCAGGGTTATTAAAGGTATCCTTGTGGCATTTAAATTGCTAATGATTGTTTAAAGAAAAAGTCCTTGACATTTCAAGAGTTATTTACAATCTGTGCTGTTACAGTATGCTATATTCCTTCCTTGCCTCTCTCCCCTCCCCGTCACCTAAGGCTATGACAGCAGAAATTGAATTATACTATAATTTAAATAGTGTAACATCATATGGAATAACAACCTATGCTGGTAAAAAGGCAATCGAAGAATCCCAATGAGAATTACTTTCTATTATGTTAGGTATGGGGTTATGCACTCTTTGAAATAATGAAATCATGATGACCACTACATTGTGTGAGAATGATTGATTAATAAGACGTTGTAGGCTGCTTAGTTCAAGCTCTCATCTATAAACCAGTGAAGCAGAAACAATTCCTTGCAGAAATCATTAATCTGAGATCTTAATTTTCTTCCTAGGGTCATAGCTTATGCTAAATACATTCCCTTGCATAGATTTAGACAAAACATTCACAATTAAGAATACATTTCTAATATATCAATAAAAATACTCTTAGAGATTGAGCACTAGCAATTACAAGGAACATTTTTGTTTTCTAATTCAAGTGAAAAAGTATACATCTGGGACAATATGAATAGTTTTTGATGATAGTAAGAATTGGTTTCTTTACATAAGTGTGAATGTCTCACTTCATGCAAGTGATGTACAGTGACATATTTGAAAATAAAATGGTGACAGTATTTAGTATTGGCTTCAGGGTAATCCACTAAGGGGGTGGATATGCAGTAGTTACAGGTATGAATGAATTGAGATTAGTTTAAATAATCATTAAAAATCAGTTTGTCAGGTCCATGAGATTCATTATAATGATCCTATTTTAAACAAAAATGATATTTAAATAATATATGATTTTATATATATGTAAACAGAGGGGAAATCCTTTCACAGTATATATATACATCCACTCATCTTCCATTCTTGAAATATCCTACAATTTTGCCAGCTATACCTCTACAAAGCTGAAAAACTATTTTATGAAAAATTTTTTTTGTGGTTGATAAAGACCTACTTCTCATATTTTCCAAAATAAAATCCTCCCTGTGTTTTCATCTGTTTAATGTATTCATCTACTGATAATGTCTTAAACTTGTTTGGTTTCCATGGTTACTACAGACAGATTTGGTTTTGCTTTACTTTTCCCAGTTAAGCAAATTAAAAGTACCTTTTCAGTACTAAGTATATGCTTCTTGCTTTATATTGGAAAGGGTATAAAAAATTTTAAGAGAAAGTAATTTCCTTCAAAGAACTGAAGACTGGACAAAAAAACTGCCAAAAAAATATATAAAAAATATTTGCCACAAAGTGGTAGCTTTATTACTACGTGCAAGGTAAGTTAAGAAAGCTCTGTATAGAATAATTTCTTTATCTGGATAGAGAAGGACATATCTCCTCACTCTGTACTGTACAATCTTGTAGAACTTGGACTCAGCAAAATTAGACAAGTGTTACAAACTATAGTCAATATGAGATATATTAGGTTCTCCGACATTCACCTTCTAACTAACTGAATGTTTGCATTTTTACCAAACTGTCCCTTTTCCCCATACCTTCTAGCCTCATTCCTATTCCTCATTTCTGTAAGTTCAATTATTAAAAAGTAGATCCTATACTACTGTGCAGTATCTATTTTCCTCTGTCTGGATTATTTCAGTTAATATAATGTCCTCTACTTTCATCTGTGTCATCAGAGGTGACATAATTCCCTTTTTACTTTTAAGTCTGAATAACATTCCACTTTTTTGATCCATTTATTCAATGGTGGACAGTTAGGTTGTTTCCATACCTTATATGTTGTAAGTCATGCAGTAATGAACAGGAGAGTGCAGATATCTATTTGAGATAATAGTTTTGTTTCCTTTGATAGATATCTTAGAGGTAGGTTGCTAGGATAGTAATTCTTTTTTTAATTTTTTGAGGATTTTCTATACTGTATCCATTGTGATAGTTTACATTCCAACCAACAGTGGACAAAGGTTCACTACTGTCTTTATCATGATCGATACTTATTTTTTGTGGTAAAAGCCATCTTAGTAAGTGTGAAGATTTTGATTTGCACTTTCCTGTGTATTACCTGTGTCGGGCATCATTTTATATACCTGTTGTCCATTTGTATGTTTTTGGAAAAATGTCTACTCAGGTTTTTTATTATTTAATATTTTACTATTAAGTTGTATGAGTTGCCTCATTTTAGCCTTGAAGATAATTCTTCCATGGGTTGCCTCTTCATGTTATTAATGGTTTTCTAGCTGAGAAGAAGCTTTTAGTTAGGATGTCACACTTTTTGTTCTTGGTGTCAATTCCAAAAACTCATCGCAAAAATCAATTTCAAGGAACATATCCTATATTTTCTTCCAGGAGTTTTATAGTTTTAGGTCTTACATAAGTCTCTAATTCATTTTCAGTTGATTTTGTGATAAGTATAAAATAGAGGTTTTCTTTCATGCTTTTGAAACTAGGCATTGTGACTGCTTAGTTTTCCCACCACCACTTATGGAGAAAACTATCCCCATTGTATATTCTTGGTTCCTTCATTGGAAAACAATAAACTCTAGCCGAATAAATTGTGATATTTCTAGCCATTTACTGAATATCCACCATCACATGAACAGAGTTTCTATCTAAAGTTAGACTTCCTGCTGGGGAACATATGCTAGTGTATGAAAAGTGAAAAGAAGACATTTGTGAGAATGTATACTTTCTTCCAACTTGAATGTTGTAGAGATAAGTGAAAGTAATGAGATGCATTAGATACTAACATTCATATTTCTCTTTGAGCTATAACCTGATATATTTTTTTTAACTTCTAAGTCAGTTGATCAGTCATCTACTGTAGTGGTAGATGTTGATAAAGATGGCACAGGAGGAAGAGGTGAATTTCGAGACTTCATAGAACTTGACTGTACCTTAAGATTTTATGAGTATGGGATTCAGGCATCTTGTACAGTCAAGTTCAAAAACAAATGCTATAGAGTAAAAAGGCATTCACTAACTGGAGTTTCTACTTCTCAATAAGCTTTAGTAATGAATCAGTGCTTGTTATTTGTTCTTTTCATTGCTAACAATGACTATGAACTTGGTCAGTTCTTCTCCCCATTCAAAGCTTCATTTTCCATCAAGAAGCTTCAAATTATGATATATTCCCTTAGGTTATCTAATGCTCAGAGACTTCTAAACAGTACATTACATTTAGCAAGTTCTTAATGCTCTCCTAGCAATTATTACTTTATACTTTTCATATTTTTAGAATATTTTGTGGCCAATGCAATTCATGAAGTTAATCGAAAGGACAGGATTACAAGATAAGGCAGAGTACAGCTTGTAGATTTTGCCTTTATTTTTTGACACAGTATTTTCTTCTTACAAATTTTACAATTAATGATGGTTTTAATTCTGAGATACTGGCTATACCAAAACATCCAATTTCATTAGCCAGGCTAACAATCCCATAACAACAGTAGGGACATAATCCTGGAATGCTGATTATAGAACTGACATATATAAAGCTATATTACCAATAGAGATATAACTTACTGAGACATTCCCCTTTCTTATAGTTCACAAGAAAACTAAAGCCTTTCTCTTTCACTGATGTTCAATATAATGTTTTATCATCAAAAGTTTGATTAGGAACTATTAAGAACATCTCTAATTTTAAGTCAGTAAACTGCATCTACATTAAAAGTTGTGTTTATTATATTGAGTGCCTTTAAAGTATTTTTGCTCTTGAAATAGATTTGCTGAATTTGCTAAATAGTCTTTGCATAATTCATTATCTCCAAATTTGCAAATCAAATATAACATCTCAGTCATTTTTATAAATTTAACTGCATCTTGATTTGTCAGAAGATTGAGTAAAATGTTTCCTACTATAATGCTAATAGTTAAGAGTTATAGTTCTAAAAAGTTGTATTCATTACTCCGAAGATCTCAAGTCTATCTTTTTTATCACATATGAGTAGAGACTAATGAAACAAGACTCAAATAGGTGCCAGAACTCTAGGCCTCCCAAATAAAACTAACCCAAAGGTGGTCAGTTTAGTGTTCAACATTTTCCTGTATTCCTGTGCTATTGACTACTTTTTACTCGTTTATTTTACTATTTTACCCTGACATAGTCTGACTTACCAAAGGTAAAAGAAGAGTACAAGGAATCTCCTATAATTTTACCAAATAACCCAAATGTTAATATTTTACCACATTTATAGTCCTTTCTCATCTTACAACTTGTTTAAATCTTTTCTCTATGAATGAGGAACTATGTTACAAACAAAGTCTTACAACCCAGAAAACAGAGGTAGAAGAGAAAGTTTTATTAAATAAGCATCAATCCAAAATGAGATGCTCATCACAGGCTGGCTACTAAGAGATTGCTTAGAAAGCATGATGTCTCACCCTCATATAGAGCCAAGCATATACAATCCATTTGCAACCTGGAGCTAGAAATCCAACTGGTAGGCCCCTAACCTCACCCAGAAACTGGGGGCAACATCTTCCTAGATAAGTACAGTTCAAAGACATGATTCCACGCCTTTAAAACATTCTAGGGTCTTAAAGCTGACAAGAGGCTTAGTCTCTAAAAACGTAAACATTTCAAAGATACTGAGAAGTTACAAGATGTCTAAAGCACATGCTCTAAAGGGAGAAAAAAGTCTAACGCAAAATTTATTTGTAATTATTTTCCCTTCCAACTACCCCCCCACCCATAGACACACACACATGGAGGTAGTATTTATTGTGAAAGTTCTAGCATCTATAATATACAGAATTACCTCCATTGGAGTTATTACAAGTTTTGTTCCACACTACCACTATGAAGGAGTTATGCCAATGAATGATTCACAGAAATGTGGTGGTTTCCCGGTGTATATGAAAGTTACATACACAGTACATTTGAAATAATTTAAAAACACTTCATTACTAAAAAAAAAAAAGTGACAGCTAGACATGAAATAAGCAAATGCTATTGAAAAATAGTGCCCACAGACTTGTTTCACAGGCATTATAAACCTTTAACAACTGAAATATCTGAAGCATAATAAAGAAAATTTCAATAAAATGAGGTAGGCCTTAATTACCTAACAAGAGTTCAAGAATGGTTGATAATTCCATAAACATTATATTCTAGTTTTTAATTTTCCCTTCATGAGGATTTCTGACTGACTTCATTTATTTGTATATTTTCAAGGCTTTAACCTGTCTACTTGACCCTTTCAAAAAGTATTCTTCCATGTATGAAATAACATTTTTTGAAGTCAAACTGTACCAAAGTTATAGAGAACTGCCTCCGTAGATTGCTTCATCATCATGTTCTCATCCAAATGTAAGCTAGCCTATTAATCTCTAGTTCTTTTTTTTCCTTCATGTGTTTACTTCAAACTATACCTTACAAAAGACACTCATTCTCCCATCTAGTACTAGTCAGACTTTACACTACTTAGCTTCTTGGAAGCCAGATAGATGCTTAATAGATTAAGGAGGTTCAGGGTAGCATAGCCTTACACTAAAGATACTTTCTTAATTGCTTTTTCAATGAGTACTTGGTTCATAATTTTTTTGTTTGTTTTATTTACCATTTTACAACATAAGGACTATATTGGAAATCGCAATGCTGCAGGCAACAACTGCATATATATTTTTGTATTGTTGGTACATCTGGATAAAAAAGATAAACACAAATGTGGCTCAGTTAGATATTACCAAATCCCCAGCAATAAAGATTGTGCAAATTTGAATTCTCACCAGTAATGTGTAAGAAATCCTGTTTCCTTATAGCCTTGCAAAAACTTACACTTTTTGAATTTTGCCAATTTGAGTTAAAAATTCTCCAAATTAAACGAGTAGCTTCCTTCAAACTCTGGGTTTAACTCCTCTGGTTATAGCATAGCATTTCAAAGTATGTTGAAAGTGTTAAATGACTAAAATAAATATGAACATAATTTGATAGGCAATAATGAGATATTTAAAACCAGATTTACCAACAATCATACATTATTTTCTCCTCTTAAAAATACCAAACTACATGTCTATTCTTTTGCTTTGTTATCCACCACCTGATAAGTCTTCTTTCCTATCATGGTGACTTTTTCAATTTGCTGTTTATTTTTCTTGTGAATACTGTTCTCTGTGCTAATAAATTTGCATGGAAATCCATTCTTATTGAGATTAGATTGGAAGGGCCCTCCCTCCCTGGTGGTGCAGTGGGTTAAAGCACAGCACTAAGAAGCTAAAACTACTTCAGCATGAGTTCATCCCCACCCTGGAGGTGACCACATGGCGTGGCAGACCTCTCCTGACCCTCCTGCTGCTCCCTTCAGCAGGGTACTTCATCAGTTGACCTGTTCTGCCCCAACCCCACTCCTCTGTGGATCCTTTTACCATCTCTGCGCCTCTGGCCTGTACCCCAGTTCTGTATGAATAAATAAAAATAAATCTTAAAAAAAAAAAAGTTGGGAAAACCACTAATATGTTTCTGCTGTATTTGTTTGAATTGCAGATATGTTACCCTGGCCCTCTTCCAGGCAGTAGAGTTAAAGGGAGAACATACACCTTTCTAGATTACAGGCTCCAGAATAGCTTCTGTTACTAAAAGATGAATGATAGAAAAAGGCCATACTTCATGTCCAAAGGCCTGCCTGCTTAGGCTATCATGAGGGAGAAGGTCTCCTTCAGCGCCAACACCAAGAACTCTGTCCAAGGCATCTCCCCGCAGCTCCTGCACATTAAGATCATCAGCGGGCAGAACTTTCCCAAACCCAAAGGATCAGGTGCCAAAGGCGACATGGTGGACCCGTATGTCTATGTTGACATCCCCGCCTGCGTGGAACAGAGGACGAAGACGGTGTACCAGAACAGAGACACGCCCATCTTCGACGAGAGCTTCAAGTTCCAGATCAACCTGCTGGAGCTGGCCATGGTGCACTTTGTCGTGCTTTATGACTGGTACATCGAGAACAAGTTCATCAGCCAGTACACCATCCCCTTTGAGTGTTTACAGACGGGCTACTACCACGTGCCCTGCAGTCCTTGACCTGGGAGGTCCTCCCCTACCTGTCTCTGTTCATCCATGTGGCCATCACTAACCGAAGAGGGGGGAGGAAGCCCGATAAAAGGGGTCTCTCGGTGAGATAGAGGGAAGAAATCTAGGGAATATGTGTCTTTGAGAACGCTGTGGATTAAAGCTGTGGACAGGGTGTTCAGGAACGCCCAGCCCTCATTCGGGACGACACCGACCTGCAAGAGAACATGCAGAATGCAGTGGTGTCGTTCAAAGAGCTGTGTGGCCTCTCTCCTGTGGCCAACCTCATGCATTGTGTGCTGGCTGTGTCTCCCTGCTTTCTGGGGCCTGACAGCACACCCCTGGTGGTCCTGAGCCTCAGCGAGCAGTACCCCATCATGGAGCTGCAGGTAATTGGTAATCGTGCCCGAAGTTCTGAAGAAGATCGTGACTACTTATGACAGTCCCTCAGGGCACTGGGAATTCTCATCACTAAGCAGTGACACACTCAAGGACCTGCTTCTCCCCCAGTGCCTGGCACTAAGAACACAGCCGCTAACAGCATTGTTCTATAAGGACATCCAGCTCTGCAGACTCAAGTCTCTGGCTTAAAAACTTGTAAAGACTGTCTATGGCCATACTACCCTAATGCGCCTGATGTGAAAGCTAAGCAGGATCAGGCCTGGTTAGTACTCGGATGGGAGAAACTTGTAAAGACTCGTTTTACACATGGTCATCACATCATTTACTCCTCTGACTCATTGATAAGAAAATATTTGTGTTTTAGAACTGGAGAATCCCCTTACTTCTGCCCACCTTGTGTCTCAGAGGAGAACATGGAGGTGCCACAGAATGTCATCTATCCATCATCACTCAGGACTTTGGGGATGGGAGGATGGGGTGGGAAGACAGCAATAGTCTCCTACTGATTTGGAAGGAGCAGCTGTGGCTACTGCTCCTGGAGCCTCTTTACGTAGTTAAGACTACATTTAACCAAGCTGCTCTTAAGGCCTCCCCTGATGGCCTAGGGGGTTAGTCTCAGAGCTCTCACTACTGCAGGCCTGAGTTCGATCCCCTAGCCTGGTGAGCCGACCCGCGTACGGTGCAGCAGAAGACTGCCTCTGTGTGGGTGCCTGCTGCTCTACCTTGCTGTGTCTTCAGTTAACTCTCTCCCATGCCCCCCCTTTCCTCCTTCCCTTACACCCCCCTTCCCTTCCCTCCCCTCCCCCCCCCCCCTTCCCTCCCCCAAACCTCACCAACCCCACCTCATGATTCAGGTCCATCTCATGATTTAGGGCTTCTTCCGGGAAATAATGAAACTCCTATGTAGCAAACCCAAAACCATTCTCATGTTCAGGCCCATCCCATCATCCCATGATTAAGGGGCTTCAGGATGGACTTCAGGGATGGACTTCAGGGATGGACTTCAGGATGGGCTTCAGGATGGGCTTCAGGATGGGCTTCAGGATGGACTTCAGGGATGGGCTTCAGGGATGGGCTTCAGGGATGGGCTTCAGGGCAATAATAAAACTCCTGTATGTATCTTTTCTCATGTATCTTTTCATGTATCTTTTCATCCTTTATCAAGGAACTAAGTTCAAGTATCTAGAGTCAGACTTGAGATTCCTGCAGAATTCTTTGTAACTAACTATTGACACTCTGTGGTTAGCTCTTTAAACTCATGAAATAAACTATTCAAGTGAAAACAGCTATAAGCTCCAAGTTAGCTAAAAGTGAGCCACTGTCAACAACAGAAAAGTAAATACAACAACAGAAAAATACAACAACAGAAAAGTAAATAAACCCAACTTATAGGAAGTAAAACTAAGAAAAACCCAAAAGAATTCCCCAATATAAAGCTTTATAATGGGAAGAACCCATTGCTCAGAACTATTTTTTTTTCTCTATACTATGTTTGTTACCAAATGTAATATGTATCTTAATTAGGGTTTATAGTTACAGATAGATCATAAAAAAAAAAATCTTAGTGCAAATCTTACAAGAGTGAAGTTATAAACTTTAGGAATAATTTTATTAGCAAATAAATGGCACCTGTGTGACATTAAATAATATTACAGTGAAAATAAATGTGTCACTGAATCATCCTCCATACTGATTCTGCTACTCTTCAATGGAGCTGAAATCAGAGTGGGCTATTTTAATCTCTCACATGGCTGCCTTCCCAGGCATGTCAAGTACTCTCAAATTTTAGATTCATCAGTCCAAATCTCTTTTGCGGTAGTTGTTCATTTTGGCTCTTTAAACTAACAGAGATGTGCCTGTCGCAAAATATGAATGGATGCTTCTTTTTCTTTCTTACTGCAGAAATCTGGATGCATTTAGGATATCTATTGTACTAATTAACCTACACAAGCAGATTTTGTGCATGAAAAAAACAAAGGCTTTGCTTAAAATAGTGCTAGTTGAATAAAACTATAGTGTTAAACGCTTTCATAACAAAGTACATAGACTTGTCTTAAGTCTCAAAATAAAAAAATCTCTAATCTTCTTTTGTCTTTAAACAATACAAATTGTTCATGAAAGCCAACAGGCAGAAAAAAATTCAATCTCCCACGGAGTGAAATTAAATAGAAAAAATATATATAGTCGATTTTATACACCCACACAGGTCACCACTAGCCATCTCTTTTGGGTGTTTAAATTTTCATTGTCATTGTTTTTAAGCCTTTTTATGTAGAAAATGATAACCTTGAAAATCCTATAGTAAGAGTTAGATTTCTAAAATTTATGTAAGTGTTCAGTGACTTCATTCTCCAGTCAGAATTTTGTATTGTCGAAGCATTTATAATATAAATCCTACATGACTGAGATTCAAGTAACTGAATTTTCTCAACTGTCAATAAATCCTTATTCAGATGGTTTAATATACAAACTCTCCTTGGAGAGATTTCCATGAGCAAAATAGGTCCATTAATGAATAAAACATTGATATTAAAAGAAAATATAAATTAAATGTATGTAATTATTTTTGTTTTCATGAAGCTAGTCAGCTGCCCTTTACCTGTTCTATATGCCTTCACCTTCTGTTCACCGCCACATTCTCAGGATCTAAAGGTTGTTTTATCATTTTGTTTCTTTATATTCCACATGAGTAAAATCATATGGTATTTGTTTTGCTTTAGAATAATCACTGAGTTCCCTACATGTTTAGTGGCAAGAGTTTATCCTTTTGTATAGCTGAGTAGTGTTTCACTGTGTGTATACCCATTGATGTTAACTGAATAAAGAGGATGTGGTACTTAGATTGTTTCCCATTCTTGGCTATTGTAATAGTGTTGAAATGAACAAAAGGGTCTAGAAATTATTTTGAATTAATGTATCATATTATTCTGCTTTTAACATTTTTGAGGAACCACAACAGTCACAACAGTGATTCCCATAGGAGTTATACCAATTTGCCAACATTTAGTTCTCTGTTTGATATAGACCATCACTGGTGTGAGGTGATTTCTTAGTAAAATTTTCATTTCCTTAATTATTTAAGTGATAATGAGCATTTTTTTTTTCAGGTGCTAGATGGTCATCTGTATGTCCTCTTTGGAGAACTGTCCAGATTTTCTACCCTTTTTATATTGGGTTTCTTTTTTTGAGATTGAAGACTTATATGTTATTCATATATTTTAGATAATAACTTATCTTCTCCCAATCATAGATAGTATTTTTGTTTTTATGGTGATTTCTTATATTGTGGGAAAGGTACAATGTAAGAGCAGAGAATACATGTAAAAACATCTTAGCAGGTCAACATTACACTGATTTCAAAATTAGACTAGGACACACACTCAAAAAGAACTTTTAGACCAGTATTCCTGGTGAACATAGGTGTAGAAATCCTCAGTAAGATACTAAATGATTTAATTCAACAATGCATTATAAAAATCATACATCAAAACCAACGATACCAAGTCCAGGGATCCAAGGGATAGCTGAACATACACATATTTAGGTAATATACCACATCAAGTAAAGATTAAGGTCATTTGCTAAGTTTCAGCAGTCACTCAAGATAAAACTGTCAATGAAATGAGGATAAATAGAACATACCTCAACCTAATAAAGGCTACATATGGCAGAAAACAGGAAAAAGAAAAGGATATTCATTCTCAATAATGTTCAGCATAATATTGGAAGTCCTAGCCTAAACAACTAGTTAAGAAAAAAGGTAAAAATGCAATCCAAATTGGCAAAGAAGTAAAACCATCACTATCTGTAGATGACATCCTAATATACATGGAAAATCCTAAAAACTTCACATTAAGTAACAACCAGAAACAAGTGAGTACAGTAAAGTAACAAGATACACATTCCATATACAAAATTCTTGTTTCTATATGCAAGCAATGAACAAAGGCAATATAGAAAACAATCCCATTTACAATTGTATGAAATTACTGAAATATAGGAATATACTGAATAAAGGAAATAAAAGATCTATGCACTAAAAACTGTGACATTAAGAAAAAGACAAAAAAGTGAAAATAATACACCATAACAATTCATGAGTAATACTGGTGAATTCTAAAGCAATAAACAGGTTCAATGCAATCCCTACCAAAGATCAAATATAATTTTGTAAGGAAGTAGAATACAAAATACTAAAATCTGTGAGAAACCACAAGATTCCTAATAATCAAAGTAATCCTGAGAAGAACAGAACAAAAAGGGAGGTGTCATACTCCCCAACTTCGAATTATACTACAAAGCTAAAATAGTTATGTGATATTGATATATATTCAGAACCAAGACCAAAAATATATGACTAGTTAACTTATGAAAGAATACCAGAGAATGCAATCCTCTTTGTAAAAGTGTTACGAAGGAATCAATTAACAAATTATTTGTCTTCATGCCCCGTGAAAGTCACACAACAAACAGTATCTACCCTCAGAGGTTACTTATATAATGAAAATTTGCAGGAGAAATTTCACATTTCTACTCAGTACAACAGCAATGTAGTACCATGTTTACCACAAAGTAAAATTCAAAAACATTGAATGAAGGAATTAACTAGAAAATGTATTCCTCCTAAAAGAACTATTGTTTTGGGGGGTAGGGTAAGTACTAGGTCATGGTGTACAGGACTACAAGTGGGATACAGTTGTTCTGGTGTTAAAGGCAAGTGTCTCTAAAAGCAACACTAATTTATTAGTCATGTACAATAAATAAATACTTTTATTAATTTCTTCACAAAACTTGAACTTAAATTTAACAATGATAATTGATAACCTTTATATATAGTGCTCATCCAACATTATCAAATAGATTTAATTAAAAGTAATTGTTTCTAATTTTTCTTTATATTGATATACTATGAGGAGGATTTCAGAAATGACTGTGTTAACAGATTTCTGATTCAATAGGTAGTTAACCATAGAACTGATTTATTTCTAAAAATATTAGCCTAAACTATATCTGATTATGACATACCTAGAATGTAATAAAGAATTACAATTTGGAATTATGAGCATGTTACCATAGCCTGTTAATATCATCTTTTTTTTCAAGAGATGTGACCATGAAAGGCTAATCAAAAGTCAGTATCAAAATTGCAAGATCATTTTGATATTATGGTTATGGTGCAGTTAAAAGTGCTTCAACTTCAATTTAATACAATCAAACAATAATGTTGAGTTTCTAAAGTTTCAGACAAAAAACTGTGCTTAGCTCAGTGTAAATTTTCACCATACTAAATCAAAAATCTGTATTGAAAGGTTTGTGCAGATTGTTTTTTTAAGATTTATGTATTCATACTGGGGTACAGGCCAGAGGCTCAGGGGGGGTGAGAGGATTCACCAGAGACAGAGTGGGGAGCAGAACAGGCAGATCTATGAAGTACACTGCTGAGGGGAGCAGTGGGCGGGTCAGGAGAGGTCTGCGTTGCCATGTGGATTTCCTCCTGGGCAGGCAGGGATCGAACTCATGCTGAAGTGGCTTAAGCTTCTTAGTGCTGTGCTTTAGCCTGCTGCGCCACCAGTGAGGACCCAGGTTTGTGAAGATTTTTAAGGATATTTCACATGAACTAAAAGAGAATGGCCAGTAATGTTTTTAGTTTGCTTACTGTTCAACCTGACACTCTAAGTAATGCAAAAATTAATGTTCAATTTTTAGAAAGATGTGTCTATTCAAACTTAACTGCTGACTTAATTAGCCTCATGCTTTTTCTCCTAAAACTTTAACTGTTTCTTAGGTTTTATAGAGTAGACAGATAACTGATTTTCATTTAAGGTTAAGTACAAAATGGTCCAGAGGGAAGAAAAGCTAGTATACATTGCTATCATTTCTGAGAATAACTTTGATACATGTTTTTAAATTAAAGAATCAATTTTTATTTCTACATTTTGAGTATCAGAAGATTCATTAAGAGAGTCTGAGCTAAATATGTAGCAATCTTTTTATATCTATTAACATGAGACTAGTTTTGTTGCCACACAAAATCATATAGGTTAATGATAGTTGACCGAGAATGTCTGACTCCATCTACCAATGTTATCTTCAATTTTGTTTCCATCACCATATCCAAGATATAAATACAAATATTACATATAATTTTATAACATATATATATGATATATATAATCCATACTGATACAAATTATGTTTTTTAATCATGTTCTTATAGCATTTGATAGCTATTTATGCATATACATCCCTAGCACACAATATTTTATGTAAAACCTTTACCTGTTCCCCGTACACATCATCCACAATAACTAACCAAATGCATTGTGTTTGTTACCAAGAAACAACTAACTTGCCAACTAATTCACTGAGTCTCTCAACATATTTTATCTACATGTATTAAAATGTACCCATTGTTGGCCCTCCCTGGTGGCACAGCAGGTTAAAGCATAGCACTAAGAAGCTAAAGCCACTTCTGCATGAGTTCGATACCTGCCTGCCCCAGAGGTTGACCACATGGCGAGGCAGACCTCTCCTGACCCTCCCGCTGCTCCCCTCAGCAGTGTACTTCGTCGATCTGCCTGTTCTGCTCCCCACTCTGTCTCTGGTGAAGCCTCTCACCGCCCCTGAGCCTCTGGCCTGTTCCCCAGTTCTGTATGCACAAATAAATAAATCTTTAAAAAAAAATGTACCCATTGTTACTCCCTGAGATAAGCTATCTCTCTTCCAAATACAAGTATTTTCTGGACAAGTATAAACCTGGACACTGGGAAGGTGACAAGTATTAAGTCTATATTTTGCTAAGGTTTGCTTGCTTTTAGCTTCACAAAAGAATATCATATTCTTATCTCTATTCATTTGTAAATCAAATATATGGTCAACCTTATCACAACTCTACTTCATTTTCTTAGCATAAAACATCACTTTACAGTGAAGAAATTTATCATAAAAAGGTGAAGGCATCCTAGTAAATGGGGTAAGATATTTGCATATCATGCATCTGTCCAGAGACTAATACACACACACACACACACACACACACACACACGTATATATAAAAGATTCATACAACTGAGCAACAGAAGAACACCCAATTAAAAATGACCAAAGGATCTAAATAGACCTGCTCCAAAGAATACATCCAGGTGACTAACAGCCACATGAAAACATATTCATCACCTCTTCTTACAAGAGAATGCAAGTCAAAACAACAGTGAGATATCACCTGATACCTGTGAAAATAGTTATTATCTTAAATCAAGAAGCAAATTTGTGAAGAGAATGAGGTAGAGAGGCTGACTTGTTTGTCGGCATGCTAGGTGGTATGGAATTCCCTCAAAAAGTTTAATTATTACAGTCCACTTACCCATTCTGGGTATTTACCCAACAACTACAAACATAATTCAAAGAAGACAGAAAATTTTGCCATTTGCCAAAATATGGATGGGGCTAAATGGTATTAAGTTCAGTGGAATAATCACAGAAAGACAAGCTCTGTATGATTTCACTTAAATGTAGTACATAAAGAAACAAAGAGACCAAGCCAAAAATAATCTTTTAAAATGTAAAAATCTGGTTACCAGAAGGGGAAGACATGTAAATTGGATTAAAGTGGCTAATAGTGTGAGAGATGAAATCAAACTTTAAGTGGCAAACTTAGGTGTTGTTTGGAGGTACAGATTTACAGTGATGTTCACCTAAAGCCAATCTAATGTAATACAGTTAATGTCAATAAAAATTTACATATGCATACATGGATGTGGGTGTGTGCACTTGATATCTGATTCCTGATTTAACAGCTTAACACAAAAAATAACAGACATAGCTGTTTGCCAACAAATTTCCATCCATTCTCTTTCTTGCTAAGAGATCTCACCTTTTTCTTTGGCAGAATAATAACCTTTGTTTAAAATGCCTACCTTCTCAGACTCTCTTACTTCTAGCAGTAACCATGTGACTTAATTCAAATTAACAAAACATGAGAGGAATTGTAAGATATAATGCAGGAGCTCTTGACTTTTTCTAAGACTGAATAAATCTACTGTGCTTTTTTTTTTTAAGATTTATTTATTCATATATACAGGGCAGAGGCACCAGAGACAGAGCAGGGAGCAGAACAGGCAGATTGGCTGAAACAGTGCTGAGGGAGAGGTGGTAGGCAGAAGAGGTCTGCTGTGCCAGGGCAGGGATCGAACTCATGCTGCAGTGGCTGCAGTAGCTTCATATTGCTGCATTTTGACCTGTTGCACCAGCAGGGAGGGCCCTAAATCTACTTTTTAATGAAGTCCTAAGTACTCTTCTCTCCTGACTACAATCAGATTGTATTGAAGATGGAAAGTTGTGGTCATGTAGGTAAAGTTACATGCTGAAGAAGGCAGAGTATGAAGAGAACTACCTGGTCCTTGATGACAGAGGAATCTCCCTTCCTTGTCTCACTTCCACTTCTTGCTACAGGTGTAATAATACTCCTTGCGTAAACCCTCATGTAAAATATTCTCAAATGCTTGCTTAAAGTCATGTTTAAGGCTACCTGTGTGGTCTGTAGAACACCTCTCAACAAAATCATAGGATACAATTTAACAAGCACCATATGTGACTAAGTATAGGAAATTCTCTGCTGAAGGATAGATATTTTGCTAGATTTTGTCCACTAAATCAAACTACAATTTCAGAAAGCTGCTTAGGTAAGTAACTTTTTTCTTACTTTATAACTTTTTAGTCACTGATTTGTTTGGTATATGCCTTGCATTTGAGGTCAATATGAGAACTACTCAATGGACACCATTTTATGATAGGGGGTTACCTCCTTAATTGGCTACCAACTCTCATTTTCAACTCCAATAGTGGTTATGACTATAGGGATCAACTATGTGCCTTTTATTCCTTCCACACTGTAATTTACCATGGTATTTCATTTCCTAGGGATGAAAACGAGCAATCTGGTACTTCTGTAACAGGGTGGTCCCTAGGAAAAGTTTCCCTGTCTGAGGAGAGAAAAGCAGAGAAGAGAAGGAATCTGGAGAAGAAGGAAGCAGGATGGAGAGTCAGAAGGGGACCTGAGGAAGCCACATGCAACAGAGAAACATGTGAAGAAACTGCTTGTTTCTTGGCCCTGGACTGGTTGAAAGAGATGTGGGTGAGAGACCCATGGGGAGGTGTCTATGGCAGTGATTATACTGATTTTGATTATGCTCTTTTCCTCCCAGATTTGTGTGGCTATTTCTGACCCTTTTTTATGGGCCCCCCCAGAAGGGGGTGGTTCAGTCTTGTGCCTGGCTTTCAGGTCTTGCTTTGGACCAATCCCTTTTGGGTAGACTTTTGCCCATGAGGGGATGGGTAACTTCAGGTGTTTGATTTAGAAATTATATTCTTTGTCTTCTATGTTGCATATTTACTGTATTAAAGTTCCTTTTCATTAAAGTCTTATGTGTTTTTGATGTGGCAGATGGAAGAACCTACTTAGAGCAGGCAGGTTTGGGGGTTCAGTTGGTGCCCCTCTCTCCCTGCCCTGTAACACTTCTAGCAACTGAACTCAAGGGCTTGACAAAAGTATATTTTGTTTGAATTATCTGTGCCTTTTATATGTCTGTTGTTATATAGTTTTATATATATAGGCTCATATATAGTGTAAGCTTGATTATGTTGAACAAAGTGTTCTCCATATCACACAATAGCATGAGTAAGTAAGCAAAAGTGTTCATTACCTCAAGCAGAGGGCTAGTCCCTGGATAGCAAAACCTTTCTCTTAAAATAGCCACACAAATTGCACACATAACATTTTTTCCCTCCCTGATCTATCAGTCTTCACCATTAATAGGTTTCCTACTAATGAAAAGGAAAGGTTTTATTTTCACCATTCCTATCTTTTTCAAAATTATCCTTTCACCTCCATTTACTCATCCCAGAAGCAGGTATTCATCACTATCCTGGAATATGATAACACAATGATAAGTAACACAGGGGAAATCCTGATTAGCAGAACTTATTGTTCTGTGAAGAATCTCAGAAAATAGACAAGTAGAAAAATTATACAGTGCCAAAATATGATCGGTTGTGTTTTTAAAAGGTAATGATATAGCAAAGTGTAATTAAACATGTGCAAGGAGGGGGCACACACCATGTGAAATAATTATCAAATTTTTCTTGTGTATTTGTGACCAAAATTACAAGGAACTGATTAAAAAAAAAATGAAAATATCATAGCTAACTTAGTGTGCTTGAATTCGAGATAATTCCCTTATCTCTGGAATCCAGCAAAAGAACCAGTACTAAGAATTATATCGTGTAGTGTCTTACAGGCCAAGAGCTTGGTTTTGAGCCTAACCACAGTAGTAAGTCATTACAGATTTGTTTTTGGTTTGTGTTTTCCTTTAACAGAGAGCGATGAC
>NW_004567114.1:39500872-39502165 GCF_000260355.1 Condylura cristata | reverse complement strand
TGCAGTCCAATAAAAATACAGGCTTCCAGAGATAATGTAAATATCTAAAATGGAAAAACTCTACAGTGAACAAAGAACAAACTAAGTGGAGAAAATTGTGAGGACAAATACAAGAGTAAACCAGAAGCAGATCAGTTATGACTACATAAACCAAAGAAAGGAATTTGGATTTTATTTCAGCTGGGTAGAAAACTATTAACTAAGCAATGAAGCTTTTAAATTTGTATAGGGACAAGATTAAAAACAAGAATTACTGAGAAGGCACAATCATGAAAGTGGTAATTATAAAATAAGGAGTAATATGGTTTGGGAAATATACTGAGAGCAAAGTTTAATGGAATTGCTGATTTATTTTAAGTATAGAAAAGAGCAGTGAAGTGAACAGTGATTCCTTTTTGTTTTGAGCAACTGAATGGTGGCATCATTTACAGAGATACAGGAGGCTAGGAGACCGAGAGGATGATCTGAAGTTAGGGGTGAAACCAAAATCAAGAGTTCCTTTTGAGACAAATGAAGTTGAAATACTTACTATAAACCTTGGGAGTTGCCTAACATAGTCAAGTAATATCATTCTTAAGTTCAGAGGTTAAGGCTGGACTGTGAAACTTCAGTCACAAGCATGAAGTATTATTAAAAATCATAGGATTCCATTTGCTTATATAAGGAGAAGATGCAGTATGAAAAGGCCTATTATAAAAAATTTGCAAAATAAATCAAGTGAGAACTAGATAATTTTTTAGGGGGAGGGGAACAAGTAAATAAGAATTTTAAGAAGGCATGTAAGTTGTACACAAAATGCACCACTCAAGTGAAAGACATTGACTAAAGTCATTTTAGATATTGTTATAGAAAGACAAAAGTTTAAGTGAAATCAATTTTTTTTTGAAGAATGAGAGGAGAAAAAGTAGAATCAGTGTGTGTAGTATGCATGTTTGAAGAATAGTAGAAAAGCAGCATGGAAGCCAGAGGACGATGTGGAGATTGGAACTTATTTTTAAGAAGAAGCTATTTTTTTTTTTAATGTCAGTGGGGATTTTCAGATAGAAGGGATTCAGCAATAATTAAAATCCTTGAACAGACCAAAGGCACAAAATCTATGAAATGACCAGGTAGAAAAAATAGACCTCCTGTGTGTAAAGAGTTTCACTAACTTTATCAGGAAAAAGTAAATAGGTACAAAAGTAGGTAGTAAATAAATTCCTATTTACAAATTTCTCCATCTCAACTCACTTCTCTATAGCAGTTAGCAGAGTGTAGTATAAAAGTATAGGTTATAGAGATTTGTAACCTTGA
>NW_004567114.1:39496276-39499547 GCF_000260355.1 Condylura cristata | reverse complement strand
ATATTAAAAGAACTTATACACAGCAAAATAAAATGAAAGACAATCAATCAGATATCCCGCTGAATGGGAAAAATTCTTTACACAACATCTAATAAGGGCTTAATATCCAAAATAGATTTTGTCTTTAAAAGTCATGCAATTCAATAACAAAAATACCCCCAAATAACCCATTTAACAGGTAGCAACTATAAACAAATAATTGACTAAAAAGGAGGATACCTAGAGGCTAGAAGACATGAACAAATATCCATCGTCTCTCTTATGGGAGAAACAGACTCAAGTGACAGTGAGATACCACAGCACACCCATTAGAATATCAAACAGATCCCCAACAACAAATGTTGGAGAGGATGTAGAGCAAAAATAACCTAATTACACTTTGGTGGGTATGTAAACTGGTGAAACCATTATGGAAAAATAATCTGGATTTTGCTTCAAAATTAAAAACAAACTTTGTATGGCCAGTAGTCTCATTCTTGTGCATATACCCACAGACTGAAAGCAACAAAAAGATCCCATCTTTTCTACCATACTTATAGCAGCATTATTAATAATAACCAGGATAGTGAAGCAGTGTCAGTCTCTTTCAGTGGATGAATGGATCAAAAAGATGTGTATATACATACCATGGAATATTATACAAAACAAAGGGTGAAGCACAGTTGGTTATTTTCAACAAAATAGAGAAATTTTCAAATATGTAGAAAAACACTTTAGAACAAAAACAAATATTGGACATTCATGTTACAATTTGGAGAACTATTGACATCCTGAGGGTTCTGAGGGTTCTGAAGGGTTGGAGGGAAAAAGACACAGGATGGTGGTGTGGTTAAAAAATATAGAAAGGAGAACAGTAACTTTTTTCCTTATAAATACTAAGCACTAATTATTAAATAAAATTTACAGTAAGTGTGGAAAAAAGGGAAAACAACAGTAAAAACTTTTCACTCCATATTTTCCCACTGGTAAACCATGACAGTCACAATCAACCTTTTATTATATTAATAACAGCTCATACACCCATCTCTTTAATAAGTACTTAATGACCTATATTATACTATCCCTATTTAACTTAGCCCTGGGTAATTTCTGCTATAGAAAAAAAAAAGGGATGAATACCCTTTGTTATTAGCATCTAGTTTGTCTGTTCTTGATGTCACTGAAATTTTGCATTTGTAGGCACACATCTGAGAAATGTATCATTGTTGATATAACAGTTTTAATAAATGAAAAAAAGTTCTTAAATAAGTCATATTGACCCATTTTTAAGTAACTAAGTAAGGGAATTACAATCGCACAGAAATCACCAGTAGAGCACCAGAGTAAATTATTGCTCTAGGCAAGGTCATGAGTGCTCAAATTAATAAGCAAAACAGTTAAGAAGAAATAGGAGAGTTGAATGACCTAAAAGTATCTCCCCCTAAATTCAGAAATACAGTGAATATTTTAACAGGAAGATAAATGTTTTGCTTCCTCTCACCTCAGATGATGGAGAGCAACACCTTCCCCTTGAGTTTGGTCTGGATTTAGTTATTGAACTCTGAAAATAGAAAAAGTAAAAGGGATAACTTTTTGTGAAGAAACCACATACAACAGCACTAAGTGATCACTTTTAACTTAAATAAATCATGTTGAAGTCATATACACTTGCCAGTAACCTCTAAGGAAGCCAATGCTACTAGCAATCCACACAGCACCTTCTCATAGGTACTTTAACAATCAAAAGGTTAAAGAAGTTGGCCCATGTATAAGTATACAAAGTGTGACAGAAAAAGTAAAATATTTTCTAAAATTTTAAATACATTTTTAAATTCCAGAGCATTGTGTAAACACCCAGCAATAGCAAGTCAGAAAACATTTGTATTTTACTTTTTCCCATCCATATTCAATCCAAACACCCTAATAACTTTTCAACAAACTTATAGTCCTATTAAAATTATGTTTATGCCTTTGACTTGGCATGAAAGTGGACTTATAATTGTGAATTTTAAATTCAAATTGGTCATTTTAGAATTATTAGAACTATCAGAATATTCGTTAAATATTTGGTAGAAATAGTCTTTTTTTTTTTTGGCTGTCAGAACAAAATTTTATTTTCCTTCTCTTCAGTAAAATATAGTTAAAATCAGAATATTCCCAATAGGGGGAATATTCAGTCAAAAAACAATCCACATGATTAAGTTAAACTTAATTTCAGGTTTCATTTCATGCAGCTGCATTAAAGTACACTTCAGCATTTATAATAGCTTTTAAGATATGTACAGAAACACTCAAGTTTGTCAAGAATAAATCACTGTAAGAATAGTGAATATTCCTAGGAAATGAAATGGAACTACCAAAATTGTAAAATATAATAATCCCTATCAGAAATTAATGACCTATAGCCAAAATGGACATATAAAAAAACAAGCCTTATAATGAAATATTCCTCAGAGAAAGTGTTAGGAAAATGTACTTAGGGCTTATGAAAGTCAGTATATAAATGGATATGTTAGATACTGTTGCACACAAATTTATAGTTATTTTTAAGACTTGCAAAAGCAGCTTTCCTACATTCGGTAGTCTTTTAATCAAAGCAAATAAATTCAAACTGTTTATATCCAATAAATTTGTTGTACATTGAATTGTGTATTACACGGGTTTCTGAAATAGTTTCCACCAATGTTCATTATCATATAGTCTTGAACATAGTGTTTCAAATATATTTAGCACAATATTTCATATAGTCAAAACACTAGAAAGTAGCAGAAATGCATCGTCCTCATGGTTATAAAAACTGCCTTCATATAAAAAATTTCAAGAAAATGATTAAGAGCAGTCAGATTTAAGGATATTAATTGTACATATAGATACTATCTAATGCTCTTTGTACTATAGGCCAAAAAGGACCATGTTCTTTGTTAAATAAGATTAAAGAATATAAGCAAATGTACCAGATTGAACCCCATGCAATTACCGAGATTTGATCACTTTTTACTTGTAGAAATAATTTTATATAATTCAAACAAGATGATATTAAGATAGTAGCAAACATATTGATCAGTTTTGTGTATTTGAGATACCTATACTATAAGATGCTGATTTTCCAATTATGGTTATGTAGATAGAATCTAAATGTCATCTATATTGCAAGCTTTTAAGCAACTCATGGCAAGATGCCTACCTATTTTTTTAATTGTTTTATTTCACTAAGAAATCATGTGGAAAAAAAAGAATAAATTAGTTTAACATGAAGTATTTGAGCATTCAATTATGGCCTTAGGCTTCTCTA
>NW_004567114.1:39462186-39495046 GCF_000260355.1 Condylura cristata | reverse complement strand
AATATGCTAACCATAGAATAAAATAGTCAAAAAGATCCTCATCAAAACTTAAAACATTTTCACTATGCTGTCCTTTATTTCTTGGCTTTTGGAGACCTATAACTATTATTGTCATTATTTGAAATTTTATTGTATAAAATCTTGGTCACTGAGGAATCAATGGGATTTCTGAACTCAGAATATCATTCTAGTAACTAAGTTACAAAAAGGAAAGCTGGTAGAAGACCCCAAATAGAAAAACAATCAAAGATAAAAGAATTTCAAAAATAATCAAAACTCTATTTAATCCAGTTTCTTTCAATCCTGTCCTAATCTCTAATAAGTAGTACTTTTTTGCATTCTCTTGTGCTCCACAGTACCTCTATAAATGGAAAAATGGAATGTAGGAGTCTGGCCAATCATTTGTTCAACACCAGTATGTTTACAGTATTTGTAGTGCTGTGCTTTAGCCCATTGTGCCATCAGGGAAGGCCCTGTTTACAGTATTTGTGAGAAAAAAAATCTGTCCTGGCTGATGCAGAACAAAATCTTATTCAAGGATCTGCTATCCAACTGCTTAAAGATGTTTCTGAGAACTAGCAGTGATATTAAGTTAGAACTTATCAGACCATCTTTTTTCATCATGTGAATACAACTTTTATTTTGTCTTTGCATAGTTCTCTCCTACCAATATAAGAGTAATTGATTCTTCAGCTTTAACGTTTGTAGTATTATAGTTAGGGTGGTAATTTATGAAAAATATATAAAAGTTAATATTAAAGTATTGGGTACTTACTTTATTTTTTATTGATACTTGTATGATCTCTTGTACATAATATTTAGAAAACTAAGTATAGAAACATAAAATTTGACAGTTTCTTTACTAGCCCTGTACTTGCTGTATTATGTATAAGGTATGTTTTGACAAAATGATCACTGTTGATGACATAACATTGCTAAATGCTTTTTAGATATTTCTTCATACTTAAAAAATATTGGCATATTAGTTTCAGGTATATAATGATTTCATATGTATATATATTACAAAGTATAGCTAATATCCACTGCATATATAGTTCCAATAACTTGTGTGTGATAAATTTAAGATTTATTTTATCTATTTATGCATATAAGAACTGTGGTGTGGAAAAGATGGAGTAGGGGAGGGGGGGGTGAGAAGATTCACCAGATAGAGAAGGAGAAGAACAGGCAGGACTACTGAAATACACTGCTGAGGGGAACAGCAGATGAGACAGGAGAGATCCTCTGCAGAGTGTGGGTTAGCTTCCTCGCTGGAGATCAAACTCAGGTTGCAGGGGCTGGCGATGGTTTGGTACTGCTGAAACTTTAATACCTGTGCCACTAAGGAGGCCCCATGATGAAAACTTTAAGATCTAGTCTCTTAATAACTTTCAAATATGCAATATTAATTATTAATTATAGTCACCATGGTGCTTATTACATCCCTATTCCTAGCTTATTTATAACTGAAAATTAGTACCTTTTTGACTCATATCATCACCCCTCTCTTCTGGCTTCCTGTGTTTTCATTGAAATGTGGTAGCATTAAAAAGCCAATGTACTTTTAAATTTTCATTGGGTAGAATAAAACAGAGGTAAATAACAGTCAAACAAATCTTTGTTTTTTGGTGTGTGTGTGTGTGTGTGTGTGTGTAACAGTATCACCAAATAGCCTATGCACAATATATTATAAGAAGAAATTGGTCAGTCAAGTTAGTCTTTTTAACTATGATGACATTTGTAGATAATTCCAAAATTTATAAAACTTTAAATGTCAGAAAAGATGTGGTACTGAAGATGTAAAAGTGGATACTCCTGAAACAATGTACCATTTAGCCTTCACTGGGAAGATGAGAATATTGTTGTGCGGTGGACTGGAGGGAACTTGAATTAGCTTAGTCAATTAAGTCATGATTAATTTATATTAGATGCTGCTCTCTTGAGTCTATAAAAGCCAAGACTTTACTTTTATTAAACTGAATACTACCAGTTGACCAAAGTCTCTAAAAATGAATTTGAGAGGAAAAAAAAAACTACTACTGAAAGAATAGACAGCAAGATTTTAATTTGTGTCAATGGAAGTTGAAATAAATTTGGAAACTGTAAGAACAGTTGAAGGGTTGCTCCCTTCAAGTGGGTAACCAAAATTACTAGTAATAGCAGCTTTCCCTCAATATGTGACAAATTCTAAGTATGCAAAAGAGCAGACTTTCTTGCAGCAGTTTCTGCCACTAATGGTAAGTTCACATTCTGTCTGAGTTTAATAAGAAACATGCAATTACTAGTAACTTTGGTCAAAAATTATTCTGCAAGACAGAGTAATTTTTGATTATTCTAATTATCTATTTGAACATAATACATATTCCTAACAAGCTTTTATATTTTCAAATACGTTGAGGAAACATGTGGTTATAAAACTCTCTGGGTTCCTACGCCACAACAAATAACACAGGCTTATTCAGTCTGTTTAAGGAAGAAAATAGAAATAATCTTAAGGAAATGCCTTATCTCCATTCACTCAGTGACTAAGATAATCAAAATATCATGCAAACTATTTGATTAAAAATAGGAGTCAGGGCCCTCCCTGGTGGCGCAGTGGGTTAAAGCACAGCACTAAGAAGCTTAAGCCACTTCCGCATGAGTTCGATTCCCGCCTGCCCCGGAGGGATCCCACATGGTACGGCAGACCTCTCCTGGCCCGCCCGCTGCTCCCCTTAGCAGTGGACTTCTTCGATCTGCCTGTTCTGCTCCCCACTCTGTCTCTGGTGAATCCTCTCACCCTCCGCATCTCTGGCCTGTACCCCAGTTCTATATGAATAAATAAATAAATCTTTAAAAGAAAAAAATAGGAGTCATGCTTAGCATACATTTTCCTTTAAAAGAAGCCAATGAGGAATGTATTCACCTTAAGGAATATTATCTTGGCTGATAGAGAAAACTTACCTTGGTTTTGTCTTTTTTTTAAAACATTTTAATAAACCCTACTTTTATCATGATTTTTCCAGAACTCATTATAAAATCATTAATGGGACTGATTTTGGCAGCATTCTTCGTGTGTGATGCAATTTATAGATTCTAGAAGTTAAAATATTACACTCCCAAGAATACCATGTGTGGGTATCAGTAGGCCAAATACAAAGTGATTTAGGACACTGGATATGGGGTCACACTCCTGGGTTTCTATTCTGGTTCTGTCACATCATTACTAGTTACACAATCTTGAACAATTTAAATTCTTTGATTTCAATTTTTTTATATGTATAATAGAGATAGCAATATAGATTATCACAAGAAGCAAATGAAACATGTATGTTACGCCTTTAGCAGTTTGCCTGACATGTAGTGAAGCTCAGGAAAAAAATAGCTCTAATTATTTGTTGTTTTAATGTCACTTACCACCTTACCCTCAGAGTATGTAAGGTGATAGCTGGAAATCGACTATCAATTTATAGACTAAGAAACACAGACTGTGAAACCAATTTCTTTGTTTTAGTTCCAAAACAGGAAAGAGCAAAATGAGATGAATTGGAACCATCTGTTCACTTAAGTAAGAGGCTCTGGTCTTTTGTTCTTCTCCCCTTCTCTGAGGCATACAAGGCCAACAGTAGCATTACATGTGAAAAATGCTGGTCTTTCCGAGAGAAAGAGGTCTTTCTCTAAATATTCTTCTAAAACTCCTGAATTCAAACTATTGACTTTCATTAAATAAAATTAAATTCACAGTGAGCATGTTGTGTAAAATAGCTATAATCTTAACATTTAAGTTTCTATTCATTTCATTTTTAATTTTTTACACATACACTTTCACAGAAAAAGATTAATTTTTAATTTTTTTTAATGTGTTACAAAGAATTCTGGCTAAGGGCATCAGTGTCAAATATGAAGTAGCTGTTCAAAGAAATGATGATAATAAAGACACTCTACATGATTGCAAATGCCTAAGTGCCCACATTATCCTTCATGAACTACACATTCCAAGTAGTGAGCAAGCACAGCCATCTTTCCTCACAGGAACTTGGTGGAAATTAAGAAGAGCCCCATGTTTTATTGCCAGCATGAGAAATTTCTTTTTCATTTGTGTCAGACTCAGTCAGTTGATAATGATATAGTAGTTCGAATATGTCATTTTTCAGCAATAACTGTCATAGTTTCTTTTGGTCTTGAGAATCAACAATGGCTTGCTCACACTGACTGAAGTATTAACTTCACAAAGAAAAGAAGATGTTTATGACAACAATGACACTTGTAGAATTAGGGTCTTCAGAACAAAACCAAGGGAGAAGGACATAAAATAGTACCCTGTTTTCTGCTATGGATGTCAAGTTGCCTATGTGTAAGGATAGACTGATGTCTACAAAAAGGGAAAATAAAGTGAACTGCTTTCTAGGCCTAACAAAGTACAGATCACCAGAAATCACTTCTAAGAATTGGTTAAAAAATAAAAATATTGAGACTATATATATCGACAAAATTCCGGTCACTTGAAAATTGAGGGATATAGAGAAAACAACAGTTATATCATGTATCTAATTACTACTCAAAACAATAATTTAAAAACCAGCAGATTGACATAAGCAGCATAGCAGCATTAGACACTTTTTTCCTCTCCTTTAACACTTTAATCTATATCAGATCAACTATAATACAACAAAGGCCAGAGTGATCCACACAACTATTTCTAATAGTGGGTGGATTAGAACACAGAAGTGGCAAAGCCAGGGACAGAGGAATGGTTGGGCCACCGGCCCTTCCTGAGCTTCAGGGGAGAGATGAGCAGATTGCTACAGATACCTACGTGGCTCCGTGGCGGGAAGGCATAATTCATGAACCTTGAGTGATGCGCCTTGGCAGAAGCGCATCACTTAAATTCATTAGAATCCCCTTATTCCTCTCCCACCACACTGTTCCCTATACCACAAGGGAAACTGGCAGCTGTGAGTCAGGTCTGGTGTACCAAGCAGGGAGCCACTTATTCAAACCTAGCATCTCCCTACCCGGTTATAGAATCCAAATTTGGAAAGAAGAAATAAAGCTATCTTGATTTTCAGTCAAGATAAAGAGAAGGCCCTAAAGACCCCATTAAAAAGCTAGTTATAATGGCCCTCCCTGGTGGCGCAGCGGGTTAAAGCATAGCACTAAGAAGCTAAAGCCACTTCCGCATGAGTTCGATTCCTGACTTCCCCGGAAGAGACCACATGGCGTGGCAGACCTCTCCTGAGCGCCACTGCTCCCCTCAGTAGTGTACTTCGTGGATCTGCCGGTTCTGCTCCCGGCTCTGTCTCTGGTGAATCCTCTCGCCGCCCCTGCACCTCTGGCCTGTACCCCAGTTCTGTATGCATAAATAAATAAATCTTAAAAAAAACTAATTATAACAATAAATCAGTTTAGCAAAGTGGCAGGTTATATCACTACCCAAAACATCAGTGGCCGTCCTGTGTACAAACAATGAGCTATAAGAGGAGGAAAATAGTCCCAATTGCAATCACATCAAACAGAAATAACTAGGTATAAACTTAAGCAGGTGAAGGATCTTTAAGTCATTGGAAAGAAAACAGTTAGACATTGTTAAAAGAAATAGAAGATACAAAGAAGTGGAATGATATTCCCTGCTACGGATTTGAAGAATTAACATGAATAAAATGTCCATCTTACCCAAATACCCAATATACAGATATAACTTAACCCCTACATTCTTCCTACGTCCTACTATCAGTACTAAAACTGATATGGAAGTAAAATAGAACTCTAATAGCCAGCACACTCCTGATTTAAAAGAGGAAGAATGGGATTATCACACTCCAAGACTTCATACTGTTCCATGAAAAAAATAATACTGGAACAAAAACAGAAACAAAGATCAATCAAATAGAATTGAGAAACCAGAAGTAATCCCATACTTGTATGGATAGTTAACCTGTGATAAATGAGTCAAGAATATCTACTAGAGAAAGAAAAACCTCTTCAATAAATACTGTTAGAAAAAAAAAAAACTGACCACCACATGCAAAATAATAAAACTAGGCTACTATCTCACATTGTCATAAAAATTAACTCTAGGTCCTCCCTGGTGGTGCAGCAGGTTAAAGCCAGCACAAAGAAGCTTAAGCCACTTCCGCATGAGTTCGATCCCTACCTGCCCTGGAGGAGATCCACATGGCGAGGCAGACCTCTCCTGACCCACCCGCTGCTCCCCTCAGCAGTGTACTTCGTCGATCTGACTGTTCTGCAGCCCCACTCTGTCTCTGGTGAATCCTCTTGCCCTCCGCATCACTGGCCTGTACCCCAATTCTGTACAAATAAATAAATCTTTAAAAAAATTAACTCTAAATGGTAAAAGCCTTAAATATTAGACCTGAAACTATAAGATATATAGAAGAATATGTCTCCATAGATTTCTCTCCAACAGCAACAAAAACCAGAGGAAATAAAGAACTTCTGCACAGTAAAAGACACTGTACTAATATACCCTACTGAATGGGACAAATGTTTGCACATTATACATCTGACAATAGACTGATGTTTCAGATCTACATTAAACTTACACAAGTGAACAAAAATTTAAAAATGGACAGAAGAGCTAAATAGGCACATCTCCAAAGATACACAGATGGCCAGCAGTCACATGAAAAAGTTCTCATCATGGCTTCTCATCAGAGCAATGGAAATCAATACCACAATGAAATGCCATCTCACACCTGTGAGAATAGTCTATATCAAAAAGACCAAGAGCATAAAGTGTTGGCAAGGATATGTGGAAAAGGTACCTTTGTATACTGTTTGTGGGAATATAGACTGATCCATCCCCAATGGAAAACAGAATGGAGTTTTTCAAAATATTAGACAATCCAGCAATTCCTTGCCTAGATAGCTTCCCTAAAATATAAACACTAATTTGAAGGGAAACAGGCACTCCAATGTTCACTGCAACACTGTTTATATCAGCCATATTATGGAAACTAAGTGCCCCCAAACCTATGAGTAGATTAGGAATATATGGTATATATATATATATATATATATACACACACACACACAATATACTACTACTCAGCTATTGAAAATAGAAATTTTTGCCATTTGTGACAATGTTGATGGAACTAGAAAAGATTACATTCAGTGAAATAAGTGAGAAAAAGAAAGACAAATACGAGCTGTTGTCTCATATATGTGGAGCATAGAAAATGAAACAAAGACACAGATAAGGCCAATCCAGTAACAAACCCTAGAAATGTGACTAGGTGACTGATTCTACCAAAGTGGGAGGTGGAGGAGCCAGAGTAAAGTGGGGAAGAACTCAATGGATTATAGTGGAGCACTATGAAAGCTTTGGTGGTGGGTGTGGTGTGGTAACACCTGAAGGGAGATTCTGTTCCTCTAAGCTATAATCAAGGTTATAAATCAATGTCACCCCCCACACACCAATTTTTTTAAAAATCTGAAGCAAAAACACAAAGCATAAAAAATGAAAAATTACCATAGAAACCACCTAAATAAAGTGAAAGAAGCACAAGGAAAAACAATTACAGACCAATCAGAAAAAAAAAAGATAAAATGATAGTAGCAAAGCCTCCTAAATCAAACATTACCCTAATATAAATGGACTGAATTCACTAGTCAAAAGGCAGAGAGTGGTTAACATTAACAAACAAAACCAACTATACAATATCTCCAAGATACCAGTATCACCTCTAAAAATAAACATAGGACAAAAGTGAAGGGCTGGAAAATGATACCGCAAGCAAATGGTAACATACAGAAAGCAGGAGCAACTATAATTATAGCAGATGAAATCTCCTATCCAGAAAAGATAAGCCAAAGATATATTCTACATGGTGATAAAGGGGGTCATCCCTTTAGAAGCCATAACATTTACCAATAAGCACATTCCGAAAAAAGGATACCAAAATATATAAAGCAAATATTAATATGTAAAGGGAGAAATAGCAAGAAATAGGAAGTAAGGGGCTTTAGCATTTGTTTCGATAATAGATTATCCAGACAAAAAATAAAACAGCTTTGAACAACTCATTAAGCTAGAGAGGCTTAATAGGTTTATACAGAGCATTCCATCCACAAATGGCGGAATACACATGACAGTAAGTGCACATGGAACATTCCTCAAAATAGACATTTTGTGAAACAAAACAAGTCACAAGGAGATGGAAAAAAATCACAAATATGTGGACACTCAATAAATGCATAAAGGTTGAAATTATATCAAGCATCTTTCTGCCTACATAGTATGAAACTAGAATCTACCACAAGGAGATGGAAAAAATCACAAATATGTGGACACTAAACAGCATGCTTGTACAACTACTGGTTCAATGAGAAAATCAAAAAAGAAATCAAAAAGTACCTTAATAAAATTGGAAATAGTTACTATCATAGGTGAGAAGCAGCAAAATTAAGGAGCAATAAGTCTGGAGCAATACAAGTCTACCTTGAAAAACATGAAGTAAGCAATATGAGCTTCTACCAAAGACGATTAGAAAAAAAAAGAAACTAAGCCAAAGATAGTCAAAGGAAAGTAATGCAAATTGGACTGAAGAAACAAACTAAAAGGCGTTACAAAAGATCAGTTAAACCAAGTGCTGGTTCTTTGAAAACATAAACAATTACAGAATTGTCAAACTTTTAAGTAGACAAACCAAGAAAAAGAACACTCAAAATCACAAATGAGAAGTGACATTACAAATGTAACTATAGAAATACAAGGGGTCATAAGATGTGTATCTCTGTGTCAACAACTAGAAAACCTATACAAATAGATAAATTCTTGGAAACACACAACCTTCCAGATCTGAATCAGGAAGAATCAGAAATCTGAATAGACAAAGTAAGCCCACACAATTTATTGAAGAGACTTTCCTTTCTCCGTTGTATACTTAACTTCATAAAAATGTCAGTTTATTTTTGGGGACTAAGTTCTACTGCATCGATTTATGTCTTTTTATTCCAATCCTACACTGGTTTACTGATTACTGTTGCTCTGTATTATAGTTTTTGTATATGGTAGTGATAACTCCATTCTTTTTTGTCTGAATTGCTTTGGCAATTTCTGTATCTGTTATGGTTACACACAAATTTCAGTAATGTTAGCTCTATTTTGATGAAGAATGTCTTTGAAACTTTGATAGGGATTGCACTGAATCTTTTTATTGCTTGGGTAAGACTGTCATTTTAACAATGTTAATTCTTTCAATTCACGAACAAGGATATCTTTCCCTTTCTTTGTGTCTCCTACTTTTAAGAATATGGTTTTCCTTGTACGGGCCTTTTACCTCCTTTGTTAAGTTTACTCCTAGGTATCTATTTCCTTTTGATGAGATTATAAATGGAATTGCTTTCTTGATTTCCTTTACTTCTATTTTTTTTTGTGTTTAGGAACTAAACAGAATTTTAAATATTGATTTTGTAGCCTAAGACTTCACTGTACTTGTCATTCCTAATAGTTTATAGTGGTGTCTTTAGATTTTTCTATGTATATTATATCATCAAATACAGTTTGCTTCTCTTCCAATTTGAATTTCTTTCTCTTTTGTTTAATTGTGTAAGCTAGGACTTCCTGTTCTGTATTGAATAGTAATTATGAAAGTGAACATCCTTGATTTATGTCAGAAATTAGAGATAAAATATTCAGTTTTTTCATCACTATGATTCTAGCTGTGGGATTGTCATATGGCCTTATTATATCACAATATATTTAGTCTACCTCCATTTTCTCAAGTTTACATCAAAAATGGATGTCTAATCTGATCAAATGCTTTCTCTGCATCTGTTTATAAGATCACATGAGTTTTATCTTCCCAAACAATTGTATGGTAATGAATGGAAACTATATTTTTGGTGGGGACCATAATTTAGTATATATAGATATAAAATCATAATGCTGTATACCTGAAACCCATATAAGTTACAATGCAATATAACTTCAATAAAAAATTAAATTAAAATCACTTCATATAAATGAATTCTGGTTCACTGTAAGCAGCTTGGGGAATATAGATGAACAAAATGTTACCATTTATATAATCCATATCTGACTATTTTTGTACCTGGACTGTGTTTTATACAAAGCAACTACTTGTTCTTTCTAAATTGTTAATTTGTTTAGAGCCTTCTGTTGGCTCCGTGGCATACCTAAAATAAAGTCTAAATTACTTTCACTGCCTTCACAACCAAAGAAAATGACCTTAACCCAGGTACTCTCTCTTTCTACTTAATTCCCCATCACTCTTACCTTTGTTCATTCTGCTCCAGTCAAGAATTGAATTGGGTGTTCTCAAACATGCAGAGCACATTCCTACTATAGGGTTTTCTGAATTTATATTCTAATATTTCTATTATTGGACTATTTTTCACCCTGATACTTAGCCTTTTTTGTGTCTTCACCAAGATCCCATGCTCGGAGAGACATTCCCTGATGGCGCTACCCAAAGCAGCAGTCTTTCACAACTCCTTTTCTTTGTTTATCTTCATACTCTGTGTGTTCACTAAAATGTAAGCTCCTTGAGCAATGGAACTTAATCTGTGTTATTTATCAAGGCACCTCCCCATGCTGATGAAAGCTGTTGACCTGTATCATGCTCTCATTATATATATATATATTGCAATCATTCAATATATATAAAATTTTGGTTATAAAAAGAAAAACAAAAACAATTTTGGGATGCCTCCATTACGCTGATTGCTTTATCATAAAGTATCTGCTTATCTAATCTTCCCAAACATCAGATGGCAAAGTTATTTTTTCTTATTTTATATAAGGAAATTGAAGCACAGGTATATTAAACAGTAGCTTCCTTAAAATACAGTTAAGAAGTGATGAAACTAGAAGTGATAGCCTCAGTTTACATTTCACCTACCTACTGATTTGTTCCTCTGTCTTCTGGGATTGCCAAAGAGAGAGATGATGAATGTAGGTAAAGTCACAAATGTAAAATGGTGCTAGAGTCATCTCATGATTTTGTATATTTTATGTTTATTTGACTTCTGAGTAATATTTTTGTATCAGGTCAAAAATGGTGTTTTTTTCAAAGTGAAAAGGTGAGCTCAGTTATTTAACTCTACTTCACATATGTCACACAAATACTACACACATACACACACAGAATTCAATTACAAATACATTGACAGACATGTCAATCAGTAGTCAGTCACAGATACATTCTTTCACACCTAATTCTATGGCGGTTTCCTATCTCTAATAGACCTTTGGATAAGAGGAAGGCACAGACATTTTTTTTAATGCATTTCACCAGTGTCCAAGAAAAAGTAAAAAAATACTCAGGAGCAGAAATTCAATTAAAATATTCTGAAGACTGAACTTAAAACTGTTCTAAGAGATGTAGAACCCTTTGCATCTACAGTGACAGAAGTCAGCAAGGCATAAATCAGTGAAGCACACATTGTCATGGGTCACTGAAGCAGCTTGGAAAAGACAAAATCAAATGACAAAAAGGCTGTCTAGAACAAAACAAAAAAAAATTTAAAGAGTTTCTCCTGAATAAGGGTATCTTCTAAAGACAAGAAATAGAGCTGACTAGAGTCATAACTGTAGAAAATACACAATTATAAAGCACTGTGAATAATATTTTTAAAATGATCCTTTGATAAAATAGAGGCAATTCCAAAAGACTAATTTAACTTTTCTCAATAAATGATGATGCTTATTGAGTCCTGTTTCGAAAGAATTCTTTTAGGTACTAACAGCACTAACTACAATTGGCATCAGATTAGGTCACATTTCACATTAGTTGCAGGGTGACTAGTACAGCTAGTTTCAACACTTTAAAATATCACTTTTTTTTTAATCTCAATAGTTAAAAAGACACTTCTATAAAGAGAAAATGCAAATGGCCAAAGATGAAAAAATACTCAACATCATTTATCAGCAGGGATAATGGAAAGCAGTTCCATCAAATCTTGTAGTTTTGTTCCTCTGTCTTCTGGGACAAATCAAAACTACAATGAGATACCACCTCACACCTGTGAGAATGGCCCATATTTAAAAATCTGGCAACAACAAATGTTGGTGAGATTGTGGAGCATCCTATTACACTGCTGATGGGAATGCTAACTGGCCCAACCACTATGGAATGGAAATCTGTGTGAAGCACCTCAATCTACTAAAACCGGATCTAGTATATGATCTAGCAATTCAACGTCTAGGAATCTACCTAAGGACACACACACACACAAAAAAAAAAAAAATTCAAAAAGATACCTGCACCCCTATTTTTATTACAGCACTGTTTATAAAAGCTAAGTTATGGGTACAACCTTGAAATGCCCAAAAGCAGATGACTGGATCAAGATGTGGTATATATATAAAATCGAATACTATTCAGCAATCAAAAAGATAAATTCATGCTATTTGTAGCAACATGGGTGGAGCTAGAAAGGATTATGCTCTGTGAAATAAGTCAAAAGGAAAAAGAAAAATATTTTCTTTCATGGGAGGAATATAGGGGAACCAAGTGAGATCAGGAAAAATGCAAACAAAAAACTAGCAGGAAAAAGATAAGCTGGAAACATTCATCAAGGAGAGGTAAGGAGAGAGATCAGAACAGAGGAGGAAGAGTACAAGAGACTATGGTGACGGCTTACTGGTACAATAAATGTACAATAAACATTTGTACAATAAACATTAATATATTATACAATAAACATTATGTATTTATTTATAAAATAAACATTGGTATATTAATAAAAATAAATAAAATATCACTATCATCTGACCCAAGTTACCATCATCTCTGAACTAGAACTATTCAGTTTCTGAGTCCAACTCGTCCTTTATACTTTCCCCACAACAAAGTTAAGCAGGGTGTCTTGCTATCAAATAATGTTATGTTCCTTTTTATAGCACTGCTTTCCATTACCTGATTCAGGAAACTTCAGAGAGAAGAATTCATAAACTACACAAAAAAATGGAGAAAGTAAAACCCTTTCTCTCTACATCCATCTGTGAACTGAGTACACAAAGCCCAAATACATAAAACTACTTTTGTGAGAAAAGTATTCTTCCTGTGTCTCCTAAGAAAAGATTATTTTTTAATGAGTCATCATTAGCTTTCATTAAATCTGGTTAGCTTTATCTCACTGTCCATCTCTTGATTTCAACTGACTATTTCTACTCCTTTCCCCAATTTTTGGAGTAATTCTGTCCACTCTTCTATTCTGAAGTTACATGTAGTTGAATTAACTCAGCCAAAGGGCATTATATAGCACTTGTACATTTTATAGTAATGAATTTTGATGAATTGGAAATACATGTCTTGCCTTGGTCTCTTACTTGAAAAACTATTTTCTTAATGTAGCCACAACCAGCATCTTGTTTTACCTGTCAAATGGACAATGAAGTTTAGCGAGTTCAAACATAACTGACTCCTACATTTTCCCTGTTTCAAAACTAGGATGCAATAGATACTCTGTTGTTTGACTCTAAGACCTTGGAGTTACTCTTAAATCTTGTCTATCCCTAGTCTACCCACGTACTATTTTATCTATCAAAAAATTTCTATCATCTCTACAAAGTATATTAAATGATATTTCAGGAACCAATCACTACTTACACAGTAGTCAGAACACCAAACTCTCTTCCTTGGACGATGGCAAAAATTCTCTAACTGGTTTTACTGCTTTCTCGCTTATTCCATCCATACTCTGTTTCTCATGCTTCACCTAAAATTGTGCACTTAAAATGCAAAACTGGTCATTTCATTCTCATGCTCAAAATCACCTCAACTGTATATTGAATGAATTTTAATTATCTTTCTTCGTGATCTGTCCAATGCTATGATCCATGACCATAATCTTGCTAATCTCTTCTATTCTTTCTCCTTTATGATTTCTTCAATGTCCAAAAATGTCCTCAACTCCTTTGCCTTTGGATATATCACTAAAGTTTCACCCTCCACTTCCCCCATCTTCTCAAACAAAAATCTTCCATGACCTATTCTTACTACATTTAGGCTTTGTTGAAGCACTATCCTCTTAAAACACAACCTTTGCCATAATTCTAGATCCTCTTGTGCTGTTTATTTCTTTCTAGTCTGTTACATATTTATGTATCATTTGCATAAATATTACAAGAACTTAAATTACATGATATCAGGGATGTTGATGTTTTCATTCACCACTCTCCTTAGTGTCTAGAAAGTAACCTGTCTCATTCTAAGTGTTCTATTCATATTTGAGCTATTTACAATTATCATTATTATCATCATCATCATTATTATTATTGTGGTATTCAAAATTGTCGTGTAACAGTCTTGCTTCATGATGGACATGGAACTGGTTAAAGTATATGGCAATATGAATTCCACAATTATAAAACTAAGGAAATTAATAGATATAAAGTGATCATATATCTGCATATAATTAAAAAAAAGCACTGAAAAAGGAGAAATTCACTAAACCAAAATTTCAGATAAGTAACAATCTTTTCACTAACCACTGTTCTATCAATACTATCTCTTGCCCATAATAAAACTGGTATTTCTTCTGTAGGTTACTCTTGTAAGCATTTTATTTGTACATGTGACTAACTACTGCTTCTGTTCAATACATAATTATTTAAATTATATTTTTCTGTATTTTGTTTTCCCTCTCTTTATTGTTTACTATTATTTGTTGATTTATGAATGGTATCCATCTTGGGCATATGCCTAGAATCCTCTAGTTCTACACTAGCTTCTAGTATAGCTTTGCCCTTCCTGTTAATTTTTATAGCAATGAAAACATTTTTAAATGTAATAGAAAGATTGCTTTAATAGAGCTCAAAAAGTGTAGAATTCCACTTAAATTCTTTATTGATGACTGATTAAAAATATCATTTTATTATGTTTTTGTTACTTTTTGAGAATGTTCAAGAATATTACAAGTAGTAATTTAGCGGCTTAAATTCATCTAATATTTTAGATAGTTTTCCCTCTAGGCTTATATGTATTTGTGGTGTAGGGGTGTAGGGTGGCTTTTTTTGGGGGGGGTCTATCTAGGGAGAATAACTGGTTTCAATGACATTAAAGTTTGTAAATGGTAGCATATATTTTCTAGAATTCATTCTATTAAGTAATCTGCATGTTTGATATAATTTGTACATTATTTTAAATTAAATATTTAATTTCTAAGGATTATTGAGATTCAACTCCAAAATATACCTAAATGTACATTTTCTGGGATGCATATTACATGGCTAACGACCAAATATGTGCTGGTTTGAATCTCTATCATAACACACCATCTAAATAGGACTTAAAAGTTTATGCTCAGGGGAAGTGTTCACTATTAACTAGCTATGTATACAATTAAACCTAAAGCACAGTCACAGTGTTTTAATCAGGAAAGCTACGAGTCATTTCTGTCCTGTGGGGTAATAAATGAAGGCAAAAGCAATTGAACATGCTTTCTGATGTGCTAAGTGATATATGAGCTCTCTTGAGTCACCAAATTGGAAGGGCCACATGCTTAGTTAATCAACACTGCACAGTCATATTGGGGGAGAGGTGATAAATTTAACAGATGTTATGCTGGCAGGGGTCAGGGTAAAATGGACTTGATCAACCACCTTAGTAATTAAAAGGATGTCTTTAAATGCCTATTATCAAATGCCTGAACTATAAAAGAGAATGAATTTTTTATTCTCAGTCATTCAATGTAAGTGGATTTAGTAATACTATCAACCACAATGGCCCAAGCTGGCCACTGAATAATATGTGCTGACTAATATGCTGACAGTTAGGGTAGGAAATCAGATCCTAAGAGACCAGTTAATGCACTTCTTTCCAGAATTTTCAAGGCTGATTAGAACAAAACCACATCCAGACAAAGACATTAAGACTACACGGAGGTGATAAATTGCTATTCCTACAGACTTTTCTCTTCAAGGATAAGCCTAGAAACATTGTTTCTCATGCATACAATCTTAAGTGTAAAAGGCTAAAAAAAAAAAAGCCAATATTTACTCATCTTCCATCTCAAATGTATGTACCACAATTTCTTGTGTTTGTATATATGTTAGAAAAGGCACACGCATTTATAATTAAAAATTGTATTTTTGTTTTCTAATGATAAAGTGTTTTCTGTTCTGGAATCCAAACTGTTAAAAATTTTAAAACATGGAAATTGAGTTAATTAGCCTGTATGGACTGATGCTAGTAAGAAGAGGATTCTTTACAAGTGTTTTAATGTTCAACAAATTTGATATTTTTTCTCTTTTTCCATCATCTCTATTATATCTGGAACTACAGTTTTAATGCTACAATTTAGATGGCTGGTTTTGGACAAGAAAGGGGGGAAAACAGAGCCTTAAGATGTGCTGCTCTATTTACAATAGGGAAGATGTGGCATCAACCCAAATGCTCAAAAACAGATAACTGGATCAAGAAGATGTGGTATATATAGAAGATGTGGTATACATACACAATGGAATATTACTCAGCAATAAAAAAGATAAATTCATAGCATTTGCAGCAGCAGCAGAACTGGAAAAGATCATGCTTATTGAAATAAGTCAGAAATAAAAAGAAAAACACCAGGTGGTTTCACTCATAGCAGGAGTGTAAGGGGTCAAAGAACATCAACTAACAACTACAAACCAGAGACATTCTGTGGGAGAGAAGAGGGGAACAAGATCAAAACTGTAGTGGGAAAAGCACATGGGACTATGGTGATGGCATATGAGTAAACTGGTGGTGGGAAGCCCATGGGGATTACAGCTGAGGTGAAAAAATGTACAAAATGAAGAATAATGTGAAGTGTATATATTAAATTAATTAAATATACTTTTTAACTTCATAAGAAAAGAAAGGCTTCTTTCTCTTTCTTTCCCTACTCTGTTCTCAGAAATGGCTGGAAAACAGAAAAAAAAAACAAAACACTCAAAAATAACCCCAAGGAGAAGAAAGAGGATCTCCCCTTTCCCATCCCATACAATGCTCTGGACACTCTACCCAATTCAACCACTGATTGAACTTTAAATCCAAGAGCAATTAGAACCAAAATTCAGGTTTAGGGAAAATCAGACCAAGGTGCCATCAGAGTAAGATTTTTGCTTCATTCCTGAGAAGATAATCAAAAGCTAACCAGATGGGCACTATACCCAGAGAATCCTATGAATCAGGGAAACTGGAACATCTCTAGGATATCAGAGACTAGCACAATCTGCATAAGAAGGGACACAGAGGCAATTCATGCTTCACTGAGCAACAGTGGGTGGAGAGAAATGGCTGGAGACTATGGTCCCAGACAGAAGACCAGAAGGCCACGAGACCAACTGTGGCACTTCCACTTAGCCAGAGGAGAGAGCCAATGGCATACAGACACATACTAAAAGGCAATAAATGCAGAAGACACGGGGTATTCACCACAGGACTAGTCTCCAGTGAAAAGAACAAGAACAGTGCATAGAACTGCATTCAAGTAGCTCCACACGAACACATTTGGAACTGATATTGACCTTGTGAACAAACTGAAAAGCATACAGACTGCAGAGTCCCCTGTCTGGAAGCCCTAAGATGACATTATCAGTGTGCAATAAAAGCAAGTCAGCCCACTATTCCCACAAGCAGCTAAGTCCCTAATTTACCCCCTTTCTATGATTGCAAGATCGGTTCTCCAGGGCTACAAAAGCCAACAAAGGCCAAAAAACTAAGATTACGTAAAGCCACTACACCACTTTTTGGGAAAGCAGATGTGGTACAAATCTCAAAGTTACTCTTACTAGTAAATTTTTAAAAGTTGCTGTTCAGATGTCGAACAGCAAAGTGAACAAGCTAACAATACAACATGGTATCCTGAGATCTTAAGGAAATAGAACATCATAAGAAGAGTACAGCTCTCCAGAATATATTATAAAAACATGGAAGATTTTTATCTTCTTATCAAATACAGATTTCAAAGGCAAGCAAATGGGACATAAAAAAGGCAGATGGACCTCCCTTAGGGGTTTAATGTCAGTGCTATCAGCATTATGGCCTGGATTCAATCTCTGGTCAGGAAGCTAAAGCCACATGGCACAGCAGACCTCACATGTGTTACCCACTGCTCCACTCAGCAGTGTATTTCAGTAGATCGATCTTTTCTGTTCCCCACTCTGCCTCTGGTGAATCCTCTCATCCCCTGTACCTCTGATGTGCACCCCAGTTCTTCTACACAAAAATATTTTAAAAATTTAAAAAATAATAATAAGGCAGAGGCAGTCAAATTTTATCAGATTTTTAAAATAGATATCCCACTAAAAAGGGGGGGGTTACAGGAGAGGGGTATTATGTAGTGATGAAAGTATCAATACATTTGAAGGATATAAAATCCATCTATATATATGTAGCAAATGAAGGGACACCAAGATATTTAAAGCAAATATTAACAGATATTAATAGCAAAACATGGTAGCTGGGAGATATCATCAAGCCCTGTGATCAATGGACAGATAAACAAGGCAAAAATTGTAAAAGAAATAATAACCTTAACATAGAAATTAGGTCACACATGCCTAGTAGGCATTTTTAGAACCCTTGGACTGACATAAATATGAGTAGAAGACATAGAACATTCTTGAAGATAGAACACATGCTTGGAGACTGAACAATTATGACTGAACAATTTTTGTATTAATGAGGATATCAAAGGAGAAATCAAAATATCTTTGAGACAAACAAAAATAAAGGCAAGAATAACACAACATATGGAACATGGAAAAAACAGCACTATGAGGGAAGTGTATAACAATGCAGGCCTAATCAGGAAATAAAGATCTCAAATAATTTAACTTTACCCCTTCAGGTACTAGGAAATAATAAAAAATAAAGTCAGCAGAAAGAAGAAAATAATAAAAATGGGAGGAGAAATAAATGAAATATAAATTGAAAAAGATAATAAAATGTTTAATGAAGTAAAAAATAGTCTCTGAAAAAAATTCCATAGTCTATCAATTAGAAAAGGTAAAAATCTTCCATTGTCTACAACATCTGGAAGTCTTTAAAACAGAATAAGCAGATGATCAACATATTAGGTAATCAAAGCAAAAGGGAATTTAGTCTCTGTTTCTCATTACCGTGAACTCTATTATCAGAAAGAAAGGTATAAATATCCCCATTTCTACAAATGGGGATAAATCACATTTTTTTTTAAAGATTTATTTATTTATTTAATCATACAGAACTGGGATACAGGCCAGAGATGCGGAGGGTGAGAGAATTCACCAGGGACAGAGTTGAGAGCTGAACAGGCAGATCGAGGAAGTACGCTGCTGAGGGGAACAGTGGGAGGGTCAGGAGAGGTCTGCTGCGCCATGTGGTCACCTCCGGGGCAGGCGGGAATCGAACTCATGCGGAAGTGGCTTAAGCTTATCAGTGCAGTGCATTAACCCGCTGCACCATCAGGGAGGGCCGATAAATCACATTTTAATCATTAGTTACAAACTTCATTTCCATTTAATTTTACCTTGAATTACAAACAAACAAATACAGCTACCTGTCAATTTATTTACTTCCCTATGCATTTTGGTATTATTTGCATAGTTTGTATAAAGTGTATTGGAAAGAAATGTTACATTAACGGTTTTCAATATGTTAACTAGAGATAGTGACTAGGGAGAACAAAACATAACTAACATTCAACTTTGAGTATTAGTAGTATCACATGCAGTTATTTTTTTTTTAATTTCCTGGTATTAAAAAAAAAGATCAAATTAAAAAAAAATCACTCCACTCACTTACCCACTAATTCTAGAGTTTACTTGAATATATGTAGGTAAGTAAGATCACTACATTTTACACAGCATAAAACCTAGGTAAGTGAGCAATCATGTGTGTCTTTTACAAGCACAGTTTTCTGGCTGGTAACTAAATTAGAAAGATCTGGAGCAAGACAAAAAGTCATCCTTGCTGCCTTGAAGATGGAAAGTATCCATTGCAAAAAAAACAAGGGTGGTCTCTAAAAGGCAAAGCCTTTCAGTGGCAGCAACTAGAAAGAAAGTATATTCCTAAGACCATAAAGAATTGAATTCTGTCAACAACCAGAATGGGCTTAAATGCTGACTTTCTTAGAACTTGGTCCAGCTGATGCTGCCATTTCAGACTTGTAATACCGTAAGTATAGTACTAATTCAAGCTACCCATACTCTACCCACAGGAAGTGTACTAATAAATATATGATATTCTATGTTTAAAAAAAAATGTGTAAGGGGCCTCCCTGGTGGCACAAGAGGTTAGGTGTCAGCACTAGGAAGCTATCCGCAGCCAATACAACACAGGGTTGATCTCCAGCCAGAGAGGTGACCCACATGGCATAGCAGACCTCACCCACAGTCTCACCTGATTCTCCCCTCAGCAGTGTATTTCAATAGATCTGCTGTTCTGCTCCCCACTCTGTCTCTGGTAAATGCACTTCACCCCTCTGAACCTCTGGCCTACATTCCAGTTTTTGTATATATAAGTAAATGAATCTTTTTTTAAAAAATGATCTTTGAGGGCCCTCCCTGGTGGGGCAGTGGGTTAAAGCACAACATTAAGAAGCTAAAGCCACTTCAGCATGAGTTTGATCCCCACCCACCCTGGAGGTGATCCACATGGCGCAGCAGACCTCTCCTGACACAAGCACTGTTCCCCTCAGCAGTGTACTTCCTTGAGCTGCCTGTTCTACTCCCCACTCTGTCTCTGGTGAATCCTCTCACCGCCCCTGTACTTCTGGCCTGTACCCTAGTTCTGTATGCACAAATAAATAAATCTTTTAAAAAAGAGATCTTTGAAAATATGTGCAAGCCCATTTTAAAGAAATTCATTCATTCAGTAGTAGTAATTTTTGAATGCCTACTGTTTTCCACACATTCCTAGGCAGCAGAAAGGAGTTGAGGGCATTGACCACATGGAACTGTAATTACAGAGAGGTTATCAACGTGTAAACAGGCAATCCCAACACAGAATGAGCAGCACCCTGAAAGAGAAAAACAGCCATGAAGCATGAAGGACTGCTTTCTAATCCAGACTTACAGGATAAGAATTTCTCAACACAAATCCTTATCTAATTTCCTAATGGAAATAAAAAGCTTTCTATCACAAAGCTAGTTCCTTAAAAGAGATCAAAAGAAACTACCTGAAAAATTCCATGCAAGTTAGGATCAGTTATTTTGCATTTTCACAACTTTAAATAGGCAAAGAGAAAGAACGTTTTCAATATAAGTCTGTCTTTGAACAGATTTCTTCTGAAAGTGATTTATTGGCTATGATTAGCTTTCTGTAAACATCATAAAAGAACAAAGTTTTAATACTTAAAATTATTCAGGAGGAAATAACCCAAACACCTTCATTAAATGCACTTTGATAAAGGCAGAAGACTGTTGCTAATCCTAATTAAAGCTCTTTACAATGTTCTAAAGGACAAAGAACAGAAAATAATGATCTCAAAGAGTCATTGTGATTGCCTCAATGCATGATTCTGTTTCTTTACAAGATAAATGTTATATGAAGGTAAATCAATATTGGAAAGAAGAGTTTTAGCTCACTTAACTGAACTTATCTTTAATATTTATTGAGCATTAACAATATATAGGGAACTGTTCAAAATTTTCCAGTTAGTCATGCTCTCTGGCAAAAGATGGTTATTTTATCCCTAATTGCAGTTGGGCCCAAGCCATAACTCTGAGAACACCATGTACCCCCATCCCCATTCAAGATCTAACAAGATCTAAATGTTAATTGTAATAGAATTGTTAAATTCTTCACAGGTGAACTTACATAAAGCAACTGCTAAGTACCATGGTCCCTAAATGTCAAGCACGGTGAGAGATGAAACCATTAAGTCATTTAAATATTAAAAAACAATGTAATTAAGCATAGTTGTAAGATACAAAATCAATATGCAAGAATCCATTTCTATGCAAGAAATTGGAAATTGAAATTTAATAAAGCAATTTACAATAATCACAGACATAAGACATTCTGACAAAATGGTGCAAGCTCTAAACACTACAGCAACATTACAGCATAGTACTGAGAGAAACTTAAAAGAATAAAAATATGGGGAGTCAAACAATGTTTGTGAGCCAGAGGACTTGGTATTACAAAAATGTAAATTATCAAATTACTTTCTAGATTCAATACAGTCCCATTTTTAATCAACTTTTTGGTAATAATAATAATAATAATAATTCATAAACTTATTCTAAAATAACCTAGAGTAGCTAAAACAACTTCACATAAATTTGGAGAACTGATATACGTCATTTCAAAGCCAGAGCAATTAGAAGAGTGTGGTGCTACCGTAAAGACAAAGATAACTCAAAGGCACAGAATCAGACAGTTTAGAAATCTCCCACAGTGGTATGAGCAACTTATGTTCAACAAAATTGCAGATAGAATTCAGTAGGGGGAGGACATACTTTCAATAAATAATACCAAAAAATTAAATATTCATAAAAAATAAACTTCAAGTTATACCTGATCTTATATAGAAATTGTCAATAGATGATGAATGAAGAGGTAAAGGCTAAAACTATAAAAACTTTTAAAGATTTATTTATTTATGCATATAGAACTGGGGTACAGGCCAGAGATCCGAGGGTGAGAGGATTCACCAGAGACAGAGTGGGGAGCAGAACAGGCAGATCAACAAAGTACACTGCTGATGGGAGCAGCGGGCGGGTCAGGAGAGATCTGCCACACCATGTGGTCACCTCCGGGGCAGGCGGGAATCGAACTCATGTGGAAGTGGCTTAAGCTTCTTAGTGCTGTGTTTAAACCCGCTGCACCAACAGGGAGTGCCCTAAAACTTTTAAGAAAATGCAGGAGAAAATCTCTGCTTTTAGAATAGGCCAATATTTCTTAGCTATGACACCAAAAGTATGATCCTTGGAAGTTAAAATGATAAACTGCACTTTATCAAAATGAAAATGTATGCTCTTAAAAAGATACTGACAGAAAATTAAAAGGTAAACCACAAATGTGAAAAAAACATTTGCATAGCATAAATATAATAAAGGAGTTGTACATAGATATATAATATCCTAAAAAAAAAACTACCCTTTATAGGTAACTGAAATGTGGGCCTCCCTGCTGGCCTAGGTGTTAAGTCTTAGCACTATTGTCACTGGGACCTGAGTTCAATCCCCAGCCAGGGAACAAACATACTAACCCAGCACGGCAGACCTCTCCTATCTCACCCACTGCTCCCTGAAGCAATGTATTTCAATAAATCTGCCTGTTTTGCTCTCCACTTGATCTTAGGTGAATCCTTTCTTTCTCTCTCTCTCACCACACACACACACACACACACGTAAAATACCCCAGTTTCTAAGCAAATATAGAAAATAATAAACAATTCCAGTTTATTTTGTCAATAAAGCTATTTAAAAAAATTATTGAGTTATTCTACATCATTACATAATCACTTTATGTCACCTTCTTTCTTTGGTCTGTTCCCATTATTTCTTAGAATAAAATGGAAAGTCACTTACAAAATTCATTCTAAGCAGTTTCAGGCAGTCTTCTGGAGTCTGAGGAACTTGCTAACAGGAATGATAATGTGTGCTGCTTTTTCATGAGTCCTCTTCAGAGGAGCACTTATCCTTGAATGAGCATTACCCAGGGAAAATACAATAATCAGGCCCAATTTTTAATCAGATCTAGAATACTTTGATTCATTTTTCTTCTCAATTTTATCCACTGTGCTCTTAGGTAAAATAATTTCTACATATTCAGCCTTTCTCTTATCAATACTCCATATTAAGGATTAGCTTTCTCTCAACCTTTTGGGCAGTGAGCAAAGGATTTCATTACTAAATGTGTAAACTTCCCTTGTGTCAGCAAAGACATTCTACAGTATTAAATAAAAACTGTCTACTTCTAATCCATCACCTTATCTGAACTCCTGCACCAGCAAGGAAACATAATTGTGTACTATAAAGTGTCCTTTAGCCTACCAGGAGAAACAGTAATGTTTCCACTGAGTCCCAGTAAAGTACAGAGCAAGTGTAATTGCATGCAAATCATGGACACATTTTTCAATCTAATAAAAGCAAGGGATAAATCATGCCATAAAATTGAGTCAAACAGGAGAGAATTGGTCTTAAGTGTCCATGGATAGATTCTTGAAAGAACTTCCAATGTGAATATAAAGAATATTAACCTGAGGACAAATATTTATTATACACACACCACATATGAGCTAGAGAAAGAAACATTTTCCCATGATAAATGTGAGGAACTGCATCATTCTGCATGCTAAATTTGGTGCTTACTTATATTTTGTTCTCTTTACCCAGCATGACTTGCAGTGCTTTGTAATATGAGAATTATCACCCAACTTCTGTATACAGAAATGAAAATCAAGGAAAGTTGAACAAGTTCGGTTACCTAAGTAGCTAAACGTCCATTTAAAATAAAAATACCAGTGAAATCTATACCTTAAACATGGCAAAGAGATAAAGATACAATGTGGTATGCTTTTAGATTTTCAAAGCATATCAGCTTTTATGGTTTAGATCCAGGAGGACCATCTTCATTAAAAAAATCAATCAGACAAGGTTTTGGTATAAGTAACAAGGTATCTTCAGCAACAGTCCAAAGTGTTAATGTCATCTCAAAAAAGGCCAGAATAACTCAACTGCGATTTTTTTGTGATACAGTCAGAGGAATTATTGTAATGAATGAGACATCACCAAAAGTCTTAGTGGGCATTTTCAAATGAGTAATGGTTTCACATGAAGCATAATCAAATACCAGACAAAATGAATCAAAAATAAGTTGAAGACAATACTAATATATAGTTTGTTGTTTTGTTCATACCATGTCTCTTTTCATACTCCATATTGTAAAAGTAAATAAGAATGTAATGCACCCTGTATGTATAAATACAACTCTTCTGATCACCCTGAGCTCATTCCCTCTTTCCAAGACACTGAAATCATCTTAATGATTTTTTACAAAGGTCAGTTACTCTATCTGAAGAAGACCAGTCCTAGATAAAATCACAGGTAAACTAGAGCTTACTAAATATCAGTTTTCCATCATGTAAAATGAAAGTAATTATGGTAAACAGGAAAAATTATAAAATCTAAAATTCTGCATTCATGTAATACATAGAAAATACCAGCCAAGAAGAGAACTGATATAGGAAAAAAAAAGTAAAATTTTATATGAACAATATTATAGAAATTCAAACCTTAAAAATTAGAATAAATCCTATTTACACACAAATATTTCAAAACTTTCATTTTATATTGCCTAATAAAATATACAGGGGAATGTGACACTATATAATAAAACTAGCATATAAAGAAGCTAAGATGATACTTTTTAAATCAAAATATGATTCTCCAAAGTTCTGAATTAAATTCCCCAGGGTTTCTATACTGACTACAAGTAATGTCTGAATATCTCCTATTCAAAGTGCTTCACATGATTAAAGTCGATTTCTCACTCATCTGGGCCAAAGATGTGGAGAGTGGCACGATTCACAGAGACAGAGTGGGGAGCAGAACAGGCAGATTTACGAAAATACACTGCTGAGGGGAGCAGTGGACGAGATGAGAAATCTGCTGTGCCTTATGTGGTTACTTCCTTGGCGGGGAAACAAATCCAGACCTTAGCAGTGATAGCGCTGATACTCAACCCTGCGACTACCACCAGGGAGGCCTAATTTTTTTTTTTCTAAAATACTGTATAAGTTTCAGCTATAAATTACTGAAAATCAACACATTACTTCCACCACTATAAGTTCAAACAATTGTATGGTGAAGGATAAAATTAGTGTCCTCATCTTTAAAATTATAATTCATCTATGAAGTTAGTTACTTAGTTCAGTAATTATATATATCATTTTATATATATGTATGTATGTGTGTATGTATGTGTGTGTGTGTATTTATATAATATATATACACAAACCTGGCACATAATATATTCTTAATGAATGACAGCTATTAGTTTCCACACTGCTTTACATAAAAATGCACTGCCGGCCCTCCCTGGTGGCATAGCGGGTTAAAGCCCAGCACTAAGAAGCTAAAGCCACTTCCTCATGAGTTCGATCCCCGCCTGCCCAGGAGACCACATGGCACAGCAGATCTCTCCTGACCCGCCCACTGCTCCCCTCAGCAGTGTACTTTTTCAGTTGGCCTGTTCTGCTCCCCACTCTGTCTCTAGTGAATCCTTTCACTGCCCCTGCATCTCTGGCTTGTACCCCAGTTCCGTATGCACAAATAAATAAGTCTTAAAAAAAAAATGCACTGCCATTATTTAACTGATGTCTCCACACACTAACCCATTAGAGAGAAGAAACATTTAATCTTTGAATTCTTAACAACTCACCTAATTTCTGACAGAGTGGTCACTGAAGAATTGTGAGATGCAGACAAAAGGACAGAGTACACCATCTTATTTTAAATCTGACCAGACCAATGCCAGACTACTTAGTGACTTGATATAGGCCCCACTTCAGTGAATGAAAGATTGTCATAGAACATAGTCTAGTTATTGGGATCTATCTACATGGGAACTGAATTTCCTCCATTCAACACTTGTCAGGTGATACTATAAATGAGGTAGGCCTGCTTCCTCCAACCTCTGGGAGTCATGTGACCCATGCTAAACAGAGCTCCCTGCTTAGCTTGCCCTCTGGGTCTTTGATTGCCTAGATGTGGTCCAGATGACTCAAGGCCATGACCATTATTTGAAAATGACTTTTCTTCTGAGACTGATATTTCCCTGAGAACAAAGCTTCTTGAAAAAGGAAAGAGAATAAATACTACATCACTGGAAATTGTCTCAGGCTGCTCCTAAATTTCCTTGTATTTCCATTATTTATTCAACCTGCATAATTGGGTGTCTAGCATTTGTAAAAGTAATGTTCCTAATACAATGTGTTTTCTAATTTCTAGACGTATGTTCTCCCTGGACACCTTGAGGTCTGCTAAATGACTCCCTAGTAATGTAAATGCATATAAGCGACAGATCAGTCATGGTCACTAAGCCAATTGTTTCATTCCAGTAGCAAACCTGGTGCACTCACTTCAATATGCACTAGTTAATGGCATGCCCAAAATTTGAATGAGATGGTATTGCTGAAACTTGCTATTTATGGGTATTACCTCTTGACATTTACAGAAATCATATTTTAATTAATAAATTGTATCATCTCCCAGCCAGTTTTACTTTGTGTGCAATATTTACACAGACTTAACCCTGAACTAACACAGTTTTTGCAATATTTAAAACCATGTCCCACAATTTGTGTCACACAGTGCTATCAACACAGTCCTCTATCTCTCGACTGTGTGGAAACATTTCATTTAAACAAAGCATGTGTTAAAATTAGAAATGCAAGTGTGTTTTTCCTTGATGGACTATATTGAACTAGTGTACTTTCTTAAAGACAATTTTTAGGAGTAAAATCTAAAACATTATTATATAAATTAATAAGTGGATGATTTGTAAGTATCTGCTCTACAGTTTAAACTTCTGATATACATTGCAGCCTGGAATTTAACAAAATTTCCTTGTAAACAAAAGTAAGCTGGGTATATAAAGGATGACACTGAATGGCTGAAATTTCCGACAGGCTCATTGTACTTTATTGTTCTATGTCTTTAAATTATTATTTTAAACTACATTCACTATTTTTTTTAAAGATTTATTTATTTGTGCATACAGAACTGGGGTACAGGCCAGAAGCTCATGGGCGGCAAGAGGCTTCACCAGAGACAGAGGGGGAGCAGAACAGGCAGACTGACGAAGTACACTGCTGAGGGGAGCAGCGGGCAGGCCAGGAGAGGTCTGCTGCGCCATGTGGTCACCTCGGGGACAGGCAGGGATCGAACTCCTGCGGAAGTGGCTTAAGCTTCTTAGTGCTGTACTTTAACCCGCTGTGCCACCAGGAAGGGCCTACATTCACTGTTTAATAAAAATGTTCTTTCAAGTACAAAAACATGCAAAATCCAATTTGTTAGAGTAACTTGTAAAAAAATCAAGATGTGGTCAATTTCCTCAGAAGAGTTTTCCAAAGCTTCATCCTTGGAAGTTATTCTTTTAAAACTGAATAGTGGGTTAGAGTTGAAACATCTTAATAAAGTACTTGTCATAGTAAATATGTGTAAAATACTATGTAATATTGTGCTAATTAAACTAATTCCTCACAAACTCCTCTCATGGGTTTGTTTTAAATACACTGTCCTAGAGAGAATACTTTTATGGACTCAGTTTTTATTCTTGAGTAATTTTAATTGACAACTAGATACTGAAGATGTCTTTAAATAGCTCCCATCATTTAAAAATTATTCTTAAAAATCATGTGTGGTGAATGATTATTTAAGTTATTAATTCATTTGGTTTTTTCTTCCCCAGTATCTTTAGCAGCATCCATTATCTGAGATGGGGTTGTCATAGCAAAACAAAGCAAATGAGTCAAAGTATTGATTTATGATTGAAAATAAAAACTCAGGTAATACATAAAAGTGGAATACTTGAGGTACAGGTTTTCCCACTTATGAACATGTAAAATTTTCTGGGAAAGTGTTGAAGAAAGCCAGAGATGTAGATATTAATGAATTCTAAAGAAATTTATATCGACCCTCTCCTAAATTTTCTGGTATGGAAGTTGCAAGAATGGATAACTGAGCTTGATAGAAACTTACAAATAAGTGAAGTTTAGACAGCAGACAATCTCTTCACATGATTAGGTCCTCCTTGACCAGATAATCTCCCTTTCTTAAAGTCCACTAATTTGGACCCTGAATTATATCTTCAAAGTCCTTTCACTACAGTACCTAGATTAGTGCTTGTTGGATGAATCAGAAGGGAGAAATAATGGAAGTTATGAAGTTTGCCTACATCATAGAGAATCAGCCTAGGAGATACAGAATTAACTAAAAAAGTCCTCATTGAGTCTACTTTTGTTGAACTGACTAGAATGAAGCTTCTAGTCAGTTCTAGTGGGATATACGAATTAACTAATATCAGAAAATTGTGTAAGATCGGATATTGTAACTATAAAAATCTGTACCAATTCATGTTGACATGTAAAAATCTGTACCAATTCATGTTGACTGCAATATAACTTTACAGCATATGTAAATGTGCTATCACAACAATAATTGATGTATCAAAATTTGAACTTTTTATATGCATTCTGACATTAGCGGCATGAAAATTTATATGCATTGAAATTCTATTATATTTTGTTATCAGTTTTCTAGCCTTTTCTATCTTTAGCTAATTCTACGGCTAACTCTTTCTGTCATTATCTATATCCTAAAATTTTGTTCTTCTAAATCTGAAGCTATCTGATTTTATCTATTTTTTAATAGCACAGCTAAGACTGTTATTAAGTAAGATGGGACATCAGAAAGTGTCTAAACCAGAGTCAGGGATACTGGGAATAGGATCCTAGTTTTCTCTCTCTAGCCAACTCTTTACCACCTGAGTGATTGAAGCCGGGTGAGACCCAAGTCTCAGGGTCAGAAGTACACCTAAGGAAAATTCAAAGCAGCAGCACAATCCTTAAAATTCTTCAAAAGCTAAGGAGGGATAAGAAAAACTAGAAAGTGCTTTGAAGAGTACTCTTGAATTCCACTTCCTGTAAGAGACTCTGCTCCTTATAGACCAAAAGAGTTTCACCATGAAATTGCTGTTTGAAAGAACTCTCCCTTTTGACAGGCAGCTGAGAGTCAGAGTCTCCTGAGTACTATGACCCCCAACTCGCCATAAAAATAAAGCAGAAAAACACTGGAGATCTCTACACGCACACTAATTTCTTCAGAAACAAAACCATAATTAACACAATAAGTACTTTAAAATGTTAAGTTACAAATATCGTTAGTCTTGTATAGGGTTGTTGTTTTTACCTTATCAAACAGTGTGAATCAGATTTTCATTGTTCTCTTTACTCAGCTATGGGTATGCCCAACCATTACTTGTAATTATTCTGATGTTATTCATGATATCAGAGCTCTTTCCGTGGACCAAAATAAATAACCAGTCTCCTTTGGGAATAAAGGAGGGGACTGAATAAATTGAAGAAAGATACTTTTCAATCAGCGTCAGGAGCACCAAACAGCTTCTCAATTTATTCAATTCACACTTTGTTTTTAAAGAAGACTGAGCTATTTATTTCTGTCCTATGGGCAAACTCGGAATATAATGGACAAAATGTCAGGGAGAATGAAGAAAAATGATGATATTCCCCAACAGAATAAATACATCTTTTGCAAAAATAAAGTTACCAGAGTTGCTTTAAGCCCCAAGTGATCAGCTGCTGTGAGACAGAACTAAGCTGAAAGCACTGTGCAGAGAACTTGGGCAAATTAGGATTTATATTTATAATGAAGCAGCATCAGTAAACACTGACAATCTTTTAAGAGCAGATTCTAGTTTGCAAATCCCTAGAGATTACCTCAATTTTCATAAAGGTATTTTTGGACAGTGATTCACTCTTGGAGATCTCAGAGACTCCTTATTGATCGTGTGTGTTTTGAGCTCTAATATAGGGAGATAAATGGCCTCCTCAGTGCACATATGGAGGAACATTTGGGATTTCTGAACTGCTACTTTGACATCTGCCAGAGAATGGAGTTTGATTGGAGAATGCTGCCTCATATTTAGCAATTCATACAAGCCAGTTTTCTCTTTTAAAAAATTGCTATCACAACAGTAAATGAATAGGCACTATCCCGAGTCACAATTGCCATAACCTTCCCAACAGGTCACCTTATTGTCCCACAATTCATTGTAGGCATACCCAATTCTAGCTCTCTGCTCATCTCCTGTAAAATCTTCTAAAACCTTCCTAATGCAACTTAGATCCAACTTTCCTGAAACTTTCTCTGAAAACCTGAGTCCAAATGATCCCCCTCTTTTCCCAATCCTTTTAGCTGTTTTTATCTGCACTGTTCAGATTGATGTGCCCCTGCTTCCTCACAAGACCTGCAGTTCTCTTGATAAGTCTCTATAGTAAACTAGATAATGGCTACTCAAAACTATTAAGTGCTAATCCCTGAAATTTGTAATATTTTTTTATTTGAATAGCATTTTTGGCAGATGGAATGGAGTTGAGGAATTTGTGAGGAGATTGCCCTGGGTCCTCCAAAAGGGCTCTAAATGCCATCACAAGTATCTTCATGAAAGATAAGCAAAGAGAGATAGCACAGGCACAGAGAGGCAATATGAAGATAGAGACTGGCATGATGCAGCTACAAACCAAAGTCTGCCAGTAGCTACCAGACACCAGAAAAGTAAAAAATCAATTCTCCCCTAGAGGTACACAGTCCTGGTGATCAGGTTCCCAGGCTTTTTCTCCACAACTGTGTGAAAATTTATTTTTGTTGCTTTAAAAACAATAGTTTGTGGTGACTTGTTATAGCACCCACAGGAAACTATTGCAGTCCAGCAAATCAGTTTGTGATTGACCCATTACTCTTCACAGAAGAAATTTAATACAACAAATAAATAACTTCACCCTGTCTTGACCTGACACCTAGACCTTTGTTCCATAGTTATTATATATCTTAATTAACAGCTTAAAATGTGTTATCCATTCTCTAATTGTAAGGAAAAATGCACTTCTCTCTTTGCAGGGTTATTTAGGTTCTTTTTTTATCAGGTTAAATAGTAGTTTAGTTCATGAATTTTTAAAATGTGCCATGCAAGAGTCTGAATCAGCCCTAACATCTACTAGCATTCTAGGTTAGGCAATTTATTTAACCTCTTTGAAGTTCCATTTTCTCATTTATAAAACTTTGATATCTTCATGAGTTTGTTGATATATGACATCATTCATGTAACGCACAGTAACTGACAATGTAAATGCTTGGTAAATGATAGATTTATTATTGTGTTCAGTTTTTGTGTTTATTATTTTCCTGTAGTTTATTCGTTCAGCAAGTATTTACTCAAGAGCTCTCATGATCTAGACACTTTACTGGGTGCTACACTTACCAATCGAAAGGAATAGGCTAATTTCTCTTCTACATGGAATTTATGTAATAAGACTTGCATTCCAAACCAGTGTACTTAAAAATAAAATCTTGAATACTTGATTGCTCTTTTTCAATCTGCTTTAATGAAAAGGCATTTAAAGTAATAGAGTATCCCTCGAATTTAGCTTTCCTACACCCCATAGTGTTCTTTTCATTGATCTTGCCTAGTTTAGAATTGTTTTCTTCTTATTATTATGACATTGGCTTATATACTGTCTGTTTCACTAGAACAAAGTAACAATTCTTCAAACACTAACCACTATGATATACCAACATCTTCATTCATAAAAGAATTATTTAAGAATGTGTTTTCTAATATTAGTCATTAAAACATTTTATTTATTTCAATTGTATTGCCATGGGAGAAGAAAATATGTAAAACTGCCTATTTTTTAAACATTGAAAATGATTTATTTCTTGACAAGTTTATTTCATGCTATGAAATAGTTTATATATCATATATATGAAGATATACATTATATATATTATATTGTAATTTTATATAATATAAATGTTATATATAATATAAATGTTATATTATATATTATATTATATGTTATATAATATAGGTATTATATACAATATAGGTATTACATATTGTATTATATACATATTATATTATATATGTATATTAATGTAGCTTCAAAAGCATGCCCTTTTAGATACTGAAGTAGTACACAAAAGCCTCCCAATAAACAAAACCCAAGATAAGATGGATTCACTAGTTAATTATAAAAACTTCTAATTAAGAATTAATACCTGACAATACAACAAGAAGAAATAACAATCATCAACATATATGTACCAAATGAAGGAGCACCAAAATATATTAGCAAACTACTGTCATCTATGAAAATATATATTAGAGAGAATACATACATAGTGGGA
>NW_004567114.1:39442746-39458745 GCF_000260355.1 Condylura cristata | reverse complement strand
GGGAAAAAAAAAAGAATTAATACCTAACCTCAAATTCTTCTAAAAAATTTGAAGACACATTTTATGAAGTCAACATTTCCTTGATTTAAGCAAGTTACAAAACATAAAAATTATAGACTAATATCATTGATGAAAATGGATGCAAAAAACCCAAAGCAAAATAGTAATAAGCTAAATTAAACAATATTTAAAAGGATCATACACCATTATGAAGTGGGAATATTCCCATTATGAAGTGGGAATAAATCTCTGGATTTATTCCAGAGATACAATTATGGCTCAATATACATGTGTTAGTGTGGTACACCACATCAACAAAAGGATCAAAATCATGTAATTATCACCATAGAGACAGAAAACACATTTGTTGAGATTCTACATACATTTTGGTGAATATATTTTTGATAAAATTCAGAAAATTTTCTGAACATAAAGGCCATATATGACAAGCCCACAACTAACATCAAACTCAATGGTGAGAAACTAAAGTTCTTCCTGTAACATCAGAAATAAAAACAAGGATATCCATCTTCACCACTCTTACTCAAGGTAGTATTTAGAGCCATCTCCAGGTGGTTATTAAGTAAAAGAAATAAATAGTAACAAACTTGGCAAGGAAGAAGTAAAACTTAAGCTTTTAAAAAAGATATTACATTTATGAACACAGAAAACCCCAGACTCAGCTAATAAATTGCTACATATAAAACCAAATAGAATAAAGTGGCAACCACAAGATTAATATACAAATATCTGTTATATTTGATACACATATATCAAACTAGCAAAGGGGAAAAGGCAGGGAAACAATCTCTTTTATAATTCCATCAAAAAGAATTGAATAGCTAGGAATAAACAAGACAGTGAAAGACCTCTACACTGAAAATACATAACAATGCAAAGATATTCTGTGTATTAATATCATTAAAATGAGCTTATTACCTAAAGCAATATCCACATTCAGTGCAATTTTAATTGAAATATCAATGGCATTCTTCACAGAAACAGAATAAAAAAAATCATAACATTTATTTGAAATGATATAAGACTGAGTAGGAAAAATAATCCTGAGGAAAAAAGAACAGAAACAGAGGTATTATGCTCCCTGACTTTAAACTATATTACAAAGTGATAATAATCAAAATAGCACACTATTGGTATAAAAGACACACACATAAATAGGACAGAATTGAAAACACAATAATAAATCACACATATATGACAAACAAGTTGAAAGCCTATAATAATAAAGCAAGGAAATTTTCTTCACTATATAGTGTTAGGAAAATTAGATAACTTTATGCAAAACAATGAAACTAGACCATTATCTTTACACCACACATGATTAATTCATTGGAAATGGATTAAAGACTTGGCCATAATACCTGAAACTATAAAACACTTAAAAGTAAACATAGGTAATATGCTGCCTGACATCAGTCAAAAAGACAAAAACACACGAAAGAAGATGTGGAAAGAAGGGAAGGTGTGGGAATAAAGTGATACATCCACTATGAAAAACAATATGGATATTACTCAAAAAATTAAAAAATAGTAACTCCGTAGGACCCAGTTATCCCACTTGTAAAATAGAAAACTCTAGAAAAATATAAAACTCTAATTTGCACCTCCTTGTCAATCCAAACTTTACATACAATGCCTAAGGGTTGGAAACAAGCTAAGTACACATTAACAAATGATTGGATGAAGATGTGGTATACATATAATAGGTTATATATTCACGAAGTAATACTTCGCACCTATAAGAAAGGTCAAATCCTGCCCTCCAATATGGATAAACATAAATATATTATATTTTGTAAAATAAGTCAGACAAACACTGCATGATATGTTTCACGTGGAAGATAACCAAAACAAATGAAGAAACAAAACATAAAAAACTCAAGCTATAAGAATAAAATAGTAGTTACCAGAAAGGAAGGGAATTTGATGGGTGAACAAATAAGATAAAAGGGGTCAATTTTATAATAAAATATGTAAACTAGACTTTTGGTGGTGATTATAATGCAGTACATACAGATGATATAGAATGTTATGTACTTGAAACCTACATAATGTTATAAACCAATTTTCCTTCAATAAGAAATGTCATAATAAAAGGAAAAAAGTCCCTAAATTCTACATTGCCCTTTTCTAGTGTTCCAATCTTTAGTGTCCTTAATTTTAAATAGTTATTAATGTTGCCACCTCTGCCTTTTTTAATTGTGGTAACATTAGTTTACAGCAGTGTGTGTGATTCAGAAGCATAGGATCAGTTCATGTATTTTTCTACCAAGGTATCTTTATAGTGAATATTACATCATTTTGTAATTTATTTCCTGCCAATACTATACAGTTAGGTTTTGTTTTCTAATGCCATTTATCTGCCTGCTTTTATCTGGAAATAATCAGTCCATTCATACCTAAAATACAGTTTGTTTTATCCTATCTACTTTATATTGATTTCTCAATATCATTTTTCCCTGTATATTTGCATCTTAATGCGAGCATTACTTTTTTAGACCTACTTTTACATTCTTCCCATTTACTTTAGCATGTACCTGTACTTTACATGCAATCACCACCTTTTAACTTATAGCAACGTTAGCTGTCATAATAAAGAAACCCCAACTTTTCAATAGGTTACTATCCAAGAACTTATTCCTACCTCCCATGAACATTCCAGTGTAGTCCCGGGCATTGGTTTCTGCTCTCCTTAATTAATTTGAAACCTACAATGTCAGAAACTCTGTAACCAGCTCTATTCACTCAATTGATTCTAAACATAACTCATACCTTGCAGTAATACAAATTTCAGCTAGCATGCCATTCGCCTACAGGGGAAGCTGGGAAATGCACTTAAGGTATCTACGAGCCATAAAAAGATGCATAGCTCTCCCATTATGTTACCAACATCTACTCCAACAGGCCCCCATGCTTCTGCTATCAGGACCTTTCCAGGTGATATTCAGAAGTGCATGGAGCCAAAATGAAATGAAAAAAGTATTTAGTTATCTTACCTATCCTTAAAATACATTATTTTATTGTCAAAGTAAATTCCAAATGTTTATCAGTCTGACTTTCCAAATTGGCCCAGGTCTAGCAAGATTAGCCATTTCATTTCCTCTGATGAATTCTGAAAGTACAACATACTCCGGGAGGCAGTGGGGAGGAAGAAGGCTGAACTGATTATAGCAGTAGAAATTGTGTTGAAGTTCACTTTATGTAGTCCTAGAATGTCTCCCAAAAATTCCATTTAATCCTTTCTAGAAATTTTGACATCAAAATTTTGATCAGTTACTAAGATTTACTTTTTTGGTAGATATTCACATATAATGTGAATCACTTCATTTTATCTGAAGGAGAGAAATTATTTAGGAAGACAAAAGCTAAACTGTACAACATCTAGTATCACCCAGTTTCTTCATAGTTCATTTCATCCCACAGTCCCAAGGTAGAAAAGAGGGCTGGAATTAGCAAACTTGCATCATTCAATTCAGTGACCCACCACTGAACGGGATCATAATTCTGTAACAGCTCTGCTATGGTTGAGGGTTAGGCTGAGGATTAGGTTACAAAGGTTAATTAAAACACCCAAAGAAGGACTCAGAAGACAATTAGAATGTGTCACAAAGCAGTAAACTACCTTACGCTGTGGGAGTTCTTTTTTCAAAACTGGTCTTTGGTAAATGGGGAGCTATTTATAGGTCTTATAAATTACATTTAATTGCAACTTTTGAGGCATAATTTACTGCATTACTTTTCTTAAAATTTTGAAGTTCTACTTTTTAAAAACCTGCTTTCGCTGTACTTTTCTCTTTCATTAGTGCTGTATGCCCAGTTCTTTTCCAAGTTCAGTCATATTATAGCTAGCTGGGGATTTATCTTTACATGTAGAATCCTTTATATGCAGTTCCTCACTAAGAGGAAACTTGCATCTGCCTTCATTTCTAAACCTGTTTGCAGGATGAACAGTATATCCTGGATGGAGGCAACCTATTGAACTTTTAAAATAAATCTTTATCCTTAAAAACCTTCTATTATTGTAATTAAAATACTCTAGTCATATTTCAATACAACTCCCCTTTGTGTGCAATAGAGTATAAGGCAGATTTATCTTGCAATCCATCTATAAAGTTATTAAAAGTGTGGAAGAAAATATAAAGAACTCCTGACCATATTGGCAACAGAGATTTCTTGCTCTGCTTCCAAGAGGATTAGTTAATTAAGTGGCAGCCAGAAAGGGGCTAAATCTAGAGGGTCTTAGGGCTTGTAGTCAAACTGGGACACTGTTGGGTATGACAGAGGCACAGGAGAGAGAACAAGTCACAATTCATTGGACAGGAGTGTGGATGGAGAGAAACACTTGGAGCTCTGAGTCTGGGTCTGGGTGTGTAGATGGTGTGGCTGTGCTCTCCCCCAGGTTAGATCTACCACACAATTCAACAATTCCACATCCAGATATCTACTTGAAGAATGTAACAACACTAATATGAAGGGATACAGGCACTCCTGTGTTCCTTGAAGCATTATTTACAAAATCCAAGGTATGGAAATAACCTAGGTGCCCCAAAATAGTTGAGTAGAAAAAAAAAAGTGTTGTACACATACACAGTGGGATTCAGCTCTCATATGCTTAAAAAAGATGTAATTTTGCCATTTATAACAATATAGATGGAACTGGAGGGCATTATGCTAAACAAATTAAGTCAAAAGGAGAAAGACAAATACTAGATGAATTCACTTCAGTGGAATACAGAGAAACTAAACAAAGGAACACCAAAACAAACCCTAGAAATCTAAATGTAGAGTTGAGGCTACCCGAGAGGGAGGGAGGGAATAGGAGCTTAAGGGTTGGGCATACAGTGGACTATGCAACAGGACCTTGGCTGCCTTGATGATGGCTCTGGTGTGGTAACATATGTCTGGATAGGCATGAATCTATCTTTGAATCATATACTGACTCATGTAACCAGTGTTAACAAGTGCTACCTTAATTTATGACAAAAAAAAAAATGAAGCCTGTGAAACTTAGATGATATCATCCTTTCACCTAACCTAGTTAATATAAGAGACAATAAGTATTTTTATGATACATCACTGATAGAAGAACATGAATGATCATTGTCAATAGAATGTTAAGCAACTGAATAAGGTAAAGATTTATCAATTCTATCTGCAAAAGACTTAACATGCTGCTATGTGAATAATCCAGATTTCAAAATGTATGTAAATTTGATTTTTTCAGTGTTTTTCTATAGATTCATAGACACACTACTATGCTCTGATCATTTGTCAAATGGGAACAATAATAGAACAACTTTAGATTCCCCAAAGCTATTTAGAGGATAAATATTTCAAATGGAGTACAGTATCTAAAGACTTGTGCTCAATAAATCATTATTGTTCTCTTAATTTTTTTGTGATAGTTATTGTTTTTCTAAGCATGATGTTTTATATTGTGTATATTGGGCATGATATTGTGTAAGCAAGAACTCCCTATAGAGCATCTTAGAGCGAATGTAAAATTAATCTTTCTTTTAAATATTTAATGAACTAGTTGAGGGACAGAAATTGAACTCTTATCTTGGCATTGATAGTGGCCATCTATCCTTTCTGAATTTAAGTTAAAGTCAACAGAATTAAAATGAAATGGCACAGAGATATAAGGAGGAATAATTAGAAAGGTTGCTTAAAAAAATCTTCGGTCCTGGAGTCCAAGAACTATTAAAATTTAATCTCACATCTATAAAACTTTCTCCATAAAAACTACTTATGGGTATTAGTATTAATAATGTATGCCCATAAAAGTTGCATCAAAATATACTAATTACACCGCTATTATTTCTGTTTGACTTATTTTAACATGCTGTGATTGCCATAAATCAATTGCAATATTATTACTAAAATTCTGTAGACACAGCATAAATCAAAGAATATATTTGATCCATCCCAAAATTTAATTAGAAGAGTGTATCTTGTGACCTTTCTGTTGGAGAGTGTTAAATGTTTTTCTTAACAAATGTCCCCAGGCAAGAAATAATTATCATAAAAAGTGAGAAAGGTGCCCTAACGTACATAGCAATGAGGTTATTTATCAGCTAATAGGGTATCTCACTGTCTGATATCATGCAAATTTTTTATCATTATGGAAATTTAATTTGCACCTTTGATTTCTTTGTGCTTTCCCTTTAACCCAGTTCGACTGTTAAGAGTTACCTTTTATCACAATAATTGTAGCTCTGATTTATTCCTCTCTTTAGGACTGACAAAATAATCATGAAGATATCTGCCATTAAATGATCTAAAGAATACAGCAATTCACGCTTTCCTTAATGCTCAAAGGCAATTTAATTGTGCTTACAATTGCTGTCACAGTAATTTGCAGCACTTGGCTTGGTGCTCAGCATAGGAACATTCTAAGAAGCAGTCACAACTGCTTAAACATTTTAATTCTTTATTCTAATTATCTGACCATTCTTTTAGTTCAATACCACATCTTAATTATCACCTTATTCTTTGGCCAAACCACACAATTAAGAATCAGTAGATCTGTTAACAGAGTTTAATTGAAGATATGGGTCAGATATCTATTATTTAATTCCCAGGACTGGGCTTTAGTTTCAGTGACACATTTCATTTTCAGCCATTTATGATATGAAAATTGAACATTACTATATACCTTCCTCCATTTCCCTAAGATATCTAAGTTTTTAAGTTAAGACAAACTTATCCTACATCTAAGGTGTCAAAAGTTAATGACCTAGTAAAATAATATAAAAAGTTTAAAAGTTTTTGATAGTACCTTATTATAAGAAAATAACTGGATAAGATGAAATTTGAAAATCCTTAATGTTGACAAGACTCAATTTCCCAGTAGCCTTAAATTCTAATCTTTCCACCCATGTCTGATCATACATTCTATTGGAAATGGTTTTGTCTCACAGATCAAATAATCTTATGGATATCTAAAAGTTGTCAATCTAACCTCTAAAAGACCTATAAAGATGATGAACTCACATCAACAAACAGTTTAAGTCAATATTAGTCTAAATCAATATGAAGGACTATGAAAAATACATGACCAAAGCATTATTTGCATCCCCAAGAAATCTTCAATCTAGAAGAGAGTTTGGGAAATACTAATAAATATGCATGATAAAAGGCAAAAGCAGTAAATTCTAGAAGACAGGCACAAAGAAGAATGGGAATCCAGAGAAAGAGGTGATTCCTTTAAGAACATCAATACAGAAGTCCTTTAGATGACCCCCAGATTAGATCACAGTATTAGTCTCCCTACAGACAAGGACTACATGGTTGGACATAAGTGACACTTGAAAGGTCCATACAAAGGCAAGATCGAAAAAATAAAGTCTCATTCTCTACTTTGTGAACATTGTGCTTTATGCTTCATTGAATTTTTTTCATTTGAAAGTAATATTCAAAACATGGCCCTCCCTGGTGGTGCAGCAGGTTGGACCGCTGCACTGCAAAGCCAAGCCAAGTCGTGGCCACTTCAGTGTGAGTTTGAGCCCTGCCCTGAAGGTGACCAGGAGACCTCTCCTGTCTCACTGGCCACTCCCCTCAGCAGTATACTTCATTGATCTGCCTATTCTGCTCCCCACTTTTTCTGGTGAGTCCTCTCACTGCCCCTACACCTCTGGCCTGTACCCCATTTCTGTATTCATAAATAAAATCTTTAAAAATACAAAATTACAAGTACTATTCAAAATCATGAATCAGCAAGCAGCCTATTAGAAGATATACAGAAGTTTAGTTAACAGGTTTCACTTAATAATGGTAAATAGCTAGGTCATCATTTCATTGATTCTACTATATTGGCATAAATATGTAGCATTCAAGACAATATAAGTATCTTAATTTTAGAGTTATAGGTTTAAACTGCCTAACAAAAAGGGAAAAAGAGTTTAAATAACTCTCCTAGTATCACACTACAATGGGCAGTGGAAATAAATGACCTGTTTTCTATATATGCATCAATTTTTTTTTCTTCATTTTGCATAGGACCTGGGATATGGGCCAGAGTTGTGATCTGGTGGGAGGGGTTTGTGTTTGGGGGAGGATTCATCAGAGACACAGTGGGGAGCAGAACAGGCAGATTTACTGAATTATACTAAGGGGAGCAGCAGGTGAGACAGGAAAGGTTTGCTGTGCTGTTTGGGTAAGCTCCCTGGCAGGGGATCAAACTTATACAGTGATAATACTCAGACTTAACCCATATGCCACCAGGGGAGCCCTTTCTATATTTTTTAATTTTGCTGATTATGATTTCTGATATCTAAATACCCATTTGCCTCAAATTAAGTTCAGCTAGTAGTTATTTAAAATGCATCTTTGTAAATTTGAACATTTTGGATTGAGAACAATTTGAATATTTTATTTTAGAGCTCTTTTTAAAGATTTGTGATTCTTGCTAAAAATAGACTCTTGCACAGAATCACTCTGTATAATTTAACTCCAAAAGACATAAGGACAGTGTCTGTTAATTCCTTTCCAAACCTAAAGTAGAAACATTGTAGGAAGATCTTCAGAATGTGGGTGTATTGCATAACTGACTGTCGGGTCTCAGTGTTATCTCCAACAGTCCAGGCAACATGGAAAACATAGCTATATCTTTAAGTTTTTCACTGCAAAAGGCACACTTTATGAAAACCATCCTAGAATTTAGGAACATTTACAGAAACTTTCAAAGCAAAATAAGTTCAAAAAGAATGATTAGACTTATGCAAATTCAAAATCAGTGAAAGTAAGTGTACAGTCAGTATTAAACAGTATGCGTTGCCTTATGATTGTCACTGAGAAAAATGTGGCACAATATTTCTTCTCAGCAACAGTTTTTAACAATAAGCAAAAAGATCTTATAATGTATACTAGAGTGCTAGAATGTAGGGGAGAGACTTTAGAGTCATTATCTGATTTCTTAGAAATCAAAGAATTTGAATGGTCAGAAGCAGAAATTGAATATATAAGGTAGAAAAAAATAGCATTAGAAACTGCCTACAGGTCTTCCTGAATTAAAAGATTTTATTGTCATTTTACTAATTTAATCACATATTTCACATTAATCCAGTGCCTAGAAGCTCATCTATGAAAGTGATTTAATATTTTATCTTGAGTCTATTATTTGTGCCTTTTGTAAAATAATGCCACACTGTTGCCAGACATATAATAAATATTTTATCTCAAAACAACTCTACCTGTTACTTGCACATAAATTTTGTGACCATATCCTGAACATAAGTGAATCCAATAAAATATCTACATTTTGTTCAAATGTAATTAAACTTAGTAGTAGTATGAAGAAGAAGAATGTTAAATTTGTCTGTTGCACAAAATAACTTGGAAGATAAATCTGAATGCAGTAGTTTCAGATTACACAACCTGATACAACATTCTGGAAGACTGAAAAGGAGGGCTAATATTTAAACAGCTGATAAATGTGAAGTTGTAAAATCATATTCTCAATCAGTTTTTAAAAATGGGAACAATTCCAGGACATTCCCCTGCTCTCTTTCACAAGACTATTATATAATAACTGGAACATCATTCACTGAGGTGTTTGGTATTAAATTGTACTGAACATTGCGTGCTTCCATAATTTAACCAGGAAGCACTTCTAGGGAGATTTTGACACCATCTAAATTTGTGTGAGGGGGATATCCAAAGTTTCAGAGAGAGGAAAAGAGTCCAAGCAAAATAACAGGTTGAAAGCAGAAAAAGAAGTCAATATTACTTATAGTTCTCTGCACCACCACAATGAGCACTAAATTATATTTCCAAGTAATATCACCAGAGATCATGTGGAACCTAGACTAGGCAGAAGTGGAAAAGTGACAAATAGAATTTATAACCTCTTCCATTCCCAAACTTATACTAACTTCACTAAGAAATATCTCAGCAATTACTTAACTATCAGAGAATAATAGTATAGACAATTTTTCAAGTAGTTCTTACATAGTCACTAGAACTTTTCACTATTAGGCAGCTTACAACAAAAATCAAGTGTTCAGAAAATTAGTTCTACAAATTGATTGTTGTGCTATTTATTAATCAGAAAAAACACTAACACTATGAATCACTTATTTCAAAAAGCCCTTGTCTTGTAATATTTAATATGTACATGAACAGTGGGCATTTTTCAAGCTCTAGAGGTAAAGCAACAACAAAAAAAAAACAAGATAAGGATATGAAATAATAGTACTTTTATACATACAAAATAATTTTAAATCAGCAATATTATTTCATAAAACCATAGACATTAAAGTATAATTTTTCTCAATAAAAAGAAACCAAAGGACTCTGAAGATGCAAAAGTATTTTTGAAGCAATATACCTTAAATTGTGTGATAAATAAGGAAAGTACTTACTCTCCTTGGCTGGAAAATACATTATAATTAATTTAACTTGTAAAGTTGAACCAAAATTTCTAACAGGAATGTTTAGTTAGTACTGTTATATGATGCAAATCAAATTAAGTAGTTTTAGATTCTTTTAAACTGTTTACGGCATAACTTGTATGTACCTATGTGTTCCTCTGCTAGAATTAAAGTCACTTAGTTGCATTTGTAACTAAAGATTGATATAGTCTTCAGGGCAGTAACTACAAAACATATTCTGTTTCTCACATAACATCTGATGTACAGAAAGCACTCACTACATAAATGCTAATGTAATGAGGTGAAAATTTGGTACACAGTAACAAAATAAATATTAGTATACAACATAATACAAAAATAGAACCCACTTAATACAAAACAAATTTCACTATGCTAGCTGGACAAACAGATGATCTGCTAAATATTAAGAAATTCAGAGACCCTTCATAGTCATTAATAAAGATTTTATACTCCATGTGTGACTTTAAAAAAAAAATTACTTATGCATGCAAGAAATGGGTACAGCCAAAAGTGCAAGGTATGAGAGGATTCACCAGAGACAGAGTAGGGAGCAGAACAGTCAGATCCACAGAAATACACTGCCAACGGGAGCAGTGGGCAAGACAGGAGAGGTCTGCTGTGCCATGTGGGTCAGCTCCCTGGCTTAGGATCAGACTGGGCTGCACTGACTGAGGATAACTCCACAGTGCTGACACTTAACCCTTTGTATCACCCGGGAGGCCCTGTGTAACTATTTATAATGTTACCTTGGTTTCTGTATCAAAGCAAAATTTGATTTGCATCATAATTACATTGCATAAAATTATACTGCATAAACATTAAAAGATGATATAGCTGTGGCTAATACAACTCTTTGTGAGATAACACAGTGAGATGCCATGATCATATTTCAGAACATGTACTTGGAAAAACATCACAAAATTTTGCTTGAAAGGAAGAATTTGATGTGTTCTTACAACATACATCACAATGATTCCATGAAGTAAACTAGTTCAAATTTGTACTTTCATGAAAACTTCCTATTACACACCTGACCAAAGCAGACACATAAGCCAAGTGCACAAATCCATCATTAGCCACCTTGTAACTGCTGCACAGATGCCCTGACCATATTGTGTCAAACAGCTTCAACATTGCTACAGTATCCTAATGAGGCATAAAATGTCTGTCTTTATAATATCGATCTGTACACCCTAATAAGTAGACAAGAAAATGATATCCTGATGTTTGAAACATGGCATCTGCTAACCTTCTTCTAAAAATTTCTTGGTCTCACTCCATATCTTAAGAGAACTATCTTCATGTATTCAGTAAATATAGCATTTAACTTAATCCTATTGGGATAACTTAATGCCCCAGTGACTGTGGAAATTTCAAAAGAAATTTAAGGCTTAGTTCTTGCCTCTAAATATCTTGAGTTGTGGGGGGGGAGGGGCGCAGATATGATATATGTACATAAAGTGATCTCCATGTCAAATGTACAGGAGTAGTAACATGAATAGAAACATCCCAATTTATTCATTTTTCCCCTATGTTTTGTCAAGCATTTTTCTCACATTTTCTCCTTTAATTCTCATCCAAATATAGTGAGGTAGATTAACTCCCACTTTTCTGATGAGAAAAAGCTATGTTTCAGCAAATTAAGCAATTTGACCAAAATTGCATATGTAGAACTGACAAAACCCAATCCCAGGTCTGTCCCAATAGAGTGTGTGAGGAAATACTATCTCTCCTAAGAATTTGTAGATTAAGGTAGGGGAAAAACAGAGAGCAGAAAAAGATACTGGGAAAAAAACACATGAGGTTTTGTATAGAAAGGGCATTAACAAGAGAATGAACACTGGCTGAAGGAATTTGACTAACAAAGGAATAAGAATGGCAAACATACTAGTGAATAAACCTAGTATAAAAATGTGTTTTAAATACTATCCTGGTAGCTTGGTAATAATCTTTTGAGAGATTAGGTTTATGGACATCAAAGACCATGATGTGAAGGGGATAAATTAAACCAGGATAATCATTGTGGAAACTAACCCCCCCAAAAAGAGATTTAAAAACAAGGAATGTTCAATAAATGTAAAAGCCTTGCTGGTGGTTAAATGTGTAGATTTATAAGCTGAGTTCCTAGAAGGCGAACGACAGGAATAGCAACAGTTTACATGGTTTTCATACAGGAAAGGAATTATATCAATCAGGTCAGCTCCAAAGAATAGAATTAGACTGAACTCAGGTCAGCAGCAAAGGAGATACTTCTCTTTTAGAAAACTCTAGGAGAAAAGAACTTTCTAATAGGGCTTTCAAATAGAAAATAGGAAGTTTGTTAAATTGCTATTGAATTGTAGTTTTATAAGATGAAAAGTAGCTATTACAATTTGTTTAGAGATTAGTTCCACAACTGTGTGAATTTAACACTAACACACTTTGCACACAGTACAATTAAGATAGTAAATTTTGTGTTAAATGTATTTGTCACAATTAAAAAATAAAAAAGGGTCCTCCCTAGCAGCACAGCGGGTTAAAACACTGAACTAAGAAGCTTAAGCCACTTCCACATGAGTTCGATTCCTGCCTGCCCTGGAGGTGGCCACATAGCGTGGCAGACCTCTCCTGACCCACCCACTGCTCCCCTCAGCAGTGTACTTCGTAGATCTGCCTGTTCTGCTCCCTGCCCTGTCTCTGGTGAATCCTCTCACCCTCCGCATCTCTGGCCTGTACCTCAGTTCTGTATGAATAAATAAATCTTTAAAATAATAATAATAATAACAATAAATCAAATCACTCAATTATGGAGTGTCCCACCCTATAAGGTAATGAACACAAAACAGCATTTCTATTACAGAGGGAAACACTGTAGTAAAGTGACAGTGACTTACAAACTAGAGGCAGTGAAAGGTCGTTTCCAAGTTCAAGAGTTTAGGATTTTATCATTGAATTTTTCTCATGAAGAATTTTACTTTTACAATTTTTCAGTGGAGTAAGTGACCGCAAAAGATTGACAACTTCTCCAAGAAACAACCACAACTAGGTAACTTAAACAGTGAAATTTATTGTCTCACAGTTCTGAAAGCTACAAGTTAGAAATCAAGGTATCAGGAGGCCATACACCCTCAAAAACCTACAGACAGCTCTTCTCTACCTCCTCTAGCTTCTGATTGTTGCTGGCAACCTTTTGTGTGTCTTGGCTTTCAGTTGTCTAACTAGAACTTCTGTTGTTACCACCACAGGGTGTTCTCTCTTCCTGTGTCTTTATACAGTCTTTTTACAAGGAAACAGTCATACTGGGTTAGCAGTCCAGCCTACTCTAGTATGGCCTTGTCTCAACTGATTACATTTGCAATAACCCCATTTCCAAGTAATTTCACATTCTGAGGTTCTGGGGGGGGGGTTAACACACCAATATATTTTTTTGGAAGGGGGGGCATAGTTGAAATCATAACTATATGCTTAGGGTATTATCAAGACTAAAATGGTTGCTAGATGATGAAACCATTTGGATGCTATTTTGGTTTTATTGAAGCCCTTGTATCTGACCCAAAAGGCAATAAGCAACATTTTTAATTAAATGAATAAATGTGACATTTGGACTCAGAATGAACTCAGACAGCTAGCATTTTGAGAAGTCTTATGGCATAACCACACAACAAATTTCAGTACTAGTCTGTGGATCACCAGCATCCTCATTTTATTTTCTTTCCAACTGTGAGACCTGGACTTACCAGGGTTTAAAGCATCCTCTTGATAACCCTTTCCATAGAAAGATGAGCTATAATTTCCAGAAAACAGCCCATTTCAGCAGTGAAAAAATTCAGAAATACCATACAGCTTCCCCAAGATGTGATTGAGAATTTCAAAGAAAAACAGCAGGATAGCCTAACAGCTATTGTTTAAGCAAAACAAAGTGAGGTCATCACAAACAAGAGAGTTTGAGAAAGGCTTTCTATGAGCCATTGATTAACATTTTTTTTTCAGTCAACATGGTACAGTTGTAGAAAACAATGATAGACAAGTCAAGATGACATCTAGCTATAAAAGAAATTCTTACAGCCACAGCTCAGAATAAAGTGTAACAAAATACCCAAATTGCAGCTACCAGAACAAAACAGATGATAAATATCAGGGACACACAAAGCAGAGATGACATGTACTTACATATTGTCTTTCACTCTCATCCACGCAAAGAAATACTGTTGTCAGCCTTAGTAGGTTGTCTAGAAGATAATAGCATACTCAGAAAAGTATGTTACTCAATCTAAAGAAAGTTGATAAGCCCTGTTTTTCAAAATAGGTTTCACAAACTATGTAAATTTTATAGTCTAAAATAGATATGACAGAAAACTCACATTTTACTTCACTGTCACGGTGGAGTGGGAAGAAGAATCCACACTCGTGTCTCAAGAATAGTAGAGATGTCCATCATAACAACCTCACTGCCTGACCTGGCACAGGAATTAGACTTCTATGAGCCATTGATTATGTCAGCAATGAGGAATAGTAGCTGGTCAGTCAGTGCCTCATCTGGTTATTTGCAGAACAGAAGCTATTGTCCTACATTTGTCAGTTATAAATCAATCCTCATGAGAAAAACTATCTTTTCCCAGATAATGTGAAAAGATACCATATATTCTCTTTCTTTATCAGACAGGAACCTTGAGGTATTTACTTCTCCCCACAAAGCACATTTGCCAAACACAAGAACTTCCAGACAGAACTGTGTAATATAGGTATGATGTTAATATTTGCTTATACTTTTAACATTTTTAAATTCCAAAAGAAATGTTAAAGTACAAATGGCAATAAGACATAAGCATGACCTCACATCATTTTTTTTTAATTGTATTAGGTTACCAGACATGTTTTGAAATTATTTGTTTTAAAAATATTTTGGTTTGGACCTCCCTGGTGGTACCATGGGTTAAAGCATAGCCCTACAAAGCTGGCCACAGCCGCTTTCAGCATGAGTTCTATCCCCAGCAAGGGAAGTAACCCAGCAGACTCAGCAGACCTCTTCTGTCTCACCCACTGCTCCCCTCCCACTTTGTCAATCTGTTCCGTTCTCCATCTCGTCTCTGGGTAATCCACTCACCACCCCTGAACCTCTGGTCTGTACCCCAGTTCTGTATGCATAAATAAATAAATTTTAAAAAAAAGGAAATATTTTGGTATTTTGGTTGTTACTTGTTTGAAGGGGATTTAAGGTAAAACTATAAGGTATTTCCTTATACAATCAGACTCACCACAAGAAAACATGTAAATGGCCTACTGACTAGTAATTTTAAAAAAGAACCCAGAGGGAATATTCAAGTGAAAACTAAGAAAAGATTTTTTTTAGCATTTATATTGACATAGTCAAAACATACTTAAATATATCACCTAAACAATTCTGACATATTTATATAACCATAAATCTTAAATTTTAGCTTTCTCTCCTATTTTCTCCAATTTTAGAAACTTAGAGGATTATTATATTTCCTTGTCACAAATTTAGCCAAATATTAGTTTTATTAAATTATCATGGATTACTGAGCTCAGAATAGTCTAATTGTGATTTAAAACCATATGATTAGCTCTTTCTGTTAATTCAGGG
>NW_004567114.1:39429323-39440116 GCF_000260355.1 Condylura cristata | reverse complement strand
ATGGTACGATGGGTATGGTAGTTTTTAAACCAAAAATAGACTATCTAAATTCATAAAGGAAAACCAAGCTTTCATTTATATTGATCAAATGTGCATTATAAGATGGCAATATGATTATAAGTTATGCAGATGTGAAAAAAGCATGCCCCTATCTTCAAAGTACTTTACAGAAATCAAGCTTGACTGACTGTCGTTCAGAAAAGATAAACATGCATTTTAAACAAAGCTAAAATAGTAAAAACTGAAATCAAACTCCTTTGTGGTTAATTCACAGAAGGCTGCACCCAGCTGCTTTGGAAATATCAAAGATAGTATACCCACTAGTCACTAATTCAAAAAGAAAACCTTGTACCTCTAATTATGCCTTTCAGAATATTGTAATCTCTTGCTATTTTTTGCCAAGTGATGCATTAAATATGTACACTGCAATAGCTACCATGCATTCAATTTTTCTCACATGCAGAACATTGAAATAGATTATCCTAAATGAACTTAAACTCTAAAAATCAAGTTTAAATATATGTTATAAGTAAGTATGCATGTATACATACTTGTATACATAGTGAGAGAAAATGTAAGTTTGGATACTTGCTTTAATTAAGGAACTGTGTAAGCTAAACTATTGCTGGGCTTACACATGAGTCAGACAATGACTAAAATGCAAATGAGTTTTGAGCTTTGGGAGATTAGATAAAGTTTTACATACTACAAATTAAACATCACATACTGCAAACTAAGGCACCCAGCAGTAAGTCATGATTCTCAAACTCTAGGTTCAAAGACAAAGAACTGCAGACTCCAAGAAGCAGAAAATGTTTTAACTTGGTTAATTTAGAAAGCTTTTCAGGCTGAAGTATCATCTGACTTGGGATTGTGATGAACATTTCTCCTCTATAAAGGCAACAGAAAACTACACAAGGAAGGAATGTTACATAAGATACATTTTCCTCTAGAAGAAACATACAGAGCCCAGTGCTCACCCACACAAATAGCACAATTTTTTCACACAAACATGAATCCTAACATAAGATCTCCTTTTACAAACTTTAGTTGGCCTCACTAAACCCTCTTTTCAACTAGACAACAACTTTGGTGTCCATCTTGCCTTTGACTATCTTAGAAAAATTCTAAGTTCCTTTAATGAGAATTCCTACACCCTTGGTATGTGATCAAATTCCCCGTCCTCTACTCTAGACCTTGCCTTCATCAAGAATCCTCTTAAATCGGTTTAGCAAGAATTCCTAGTCCTTGATACCATCTCTTAGTAACATTTTATCCACTCACTCACTTCCTTATTGGCTATAAGTCCCAGACAGTTTTGATTGCTTTTAGAGTTAAATCTGATCTCTTTCCACTATTGCAACATTTTTTATTCAAGGGTCATGAGTAAAGTGTTTCTTGCTCTTTTAACAGGTGTCAGATGATTATTTTTCTTTAACAACTCTTTGAGTGACAAAACTGATTCTAGTCAATATAGACATACCTTACAAGATCTCCTTAATTTCATTTTTAATTATAATTCAATTTTATGTATATGCAGTTCTCTTACACCCCTTCCCAGTGTGTACATATTTTATATCTTCTTCATTTTGTACATTTTTTTCATCTCAGTTGTAATCCCTGTGGGTTTCCCACCACTTCACCTGTGCGCCATCACCATAGCCCCGTGTCCTCTTCCTATCCCAGTTTTGATCCTATTCCCCTCTCCTCCCATGTAGTATGTTTCTGCTTTATAATTGTTAGTTGATGATCATTTTTTTAATATATATTTTTAATATTTATTTATTCATATAGAACTGGGGTACAGGCCAGAGATGCCGAGGGTGAGAGGATTCACCAGAGACAGAGTGGGGAGCAGAACAGGCAGATCTACGAAGTACACTGCTGAGGGGAACAGCGGGCAGGTCAGGAGAGGTCTGCCATGCCATGTGGATCTCCTCCGGGGCAGGCGGGGATCGAACTCATGTGGAAGTGGCTTAAGCTTCTTAGTGCTGTGTTTTAACCAGGGAGGGCCAGTTGATGATCATTTTTACTTTATTACAATTACTATCTTTTTTCTGATTTGCAGTTCTATTTTTTTAACCAACAAAATCATTCAGCTATTCACTCATTTTATTTAAAGCCCTATTTGTAAGAACTATGAAGGACATGTGTTCACTCTACAGGCAAACTAAAAAATTAGCCTGCCAGTGTGTGATTGCTCACAGGAGACCCTACGCCTCTGGGTTAGAAACAAAGGGTTTATTACACAAGTCACAGTAAGCGGCCTCATCACATTTGTAGCAATTTCCCTCTCCCCCAAGTCCCACAGAGGTGTGCTGGATGACCTCAGAAGAATGCTCCCACACACTCAAGAAGGAAACCCTGAACTTAGAGAAACTGAATCTTCTATAATGAACTGTAAGTATGTCTGCCCTTTCCTCTGGAGAGGGACTATCTCTAGTTTTCAACATTCTTCACCATTCAGACACATTTGAAAAGGCAGTCCAGGACAAAGATCTGCTAGTACTTCCCTCCTAGACTACTTAGAAATGTACAAGCTCTGTGGAGAATTGTCTGATAACATCTTCCTACCAATATCAGAATTCTGTTATGCATGTAAGAATAAGGTAACTTATCAGAATGTGTATTTTCATATATGACTTTTATTTTCCCAGTAATTGAACTAGATAAATCTATCCAAAACTTCAGTAATTACCTGACAGGAAGATAAGTCTCTCATATTCTCTACTTAATTAAAAAAAAAAAAATCAGCAACTTTACTTGTGATTTTGACATTACTTTGACTTCCCTATAGTCAGAATAAGATAATAGCTCTCTCTGGTGGCCTAAAGGTTAAATCTCATTGCTATCATGGTATCACCACTGTGGCTGGGGTTTGATCCCAGCCAAGGAGCTGACCCACATGGCACAGCAGACCTCTTCTCTCTCCCCCTCTGCTCCTCTCAGCAGGGTATTTCAGTAAATATGCCTGTTCTGTTCCCTATACTATCTCTGGTGAATCCTGTCACCTCATGCACAGCTGGCCTACACCCCTATGCAAAAATAAATCTTTTTAAAAAGATTATTTAAACATTCAAAATAGTATGTAAATCATTTCCTTCAAATGTATGTTTTTGTATGTTCTGCTCATAGTAGTGATGATATCTAATATATCTGATATTTTGAATAAAATTCCTTTTAACATTTTTCTCTGAATTAATGAGGGTTGATGTCAAGTTTACAAGATTCTAGCAACCACCTGTGTTTCTCATGCTGTACAGCATAACGACCTATATTTTCTATTCCTTCATCCTCAATAATGTTTTAAAGTAAATTTTGATCACATGAGTTGTGAATTAGTCTTAGAAAAGAGAGAGAGAGGAGTGAAAGTACAGAACACAGTCTTGGCAGGAAGCATTGGGAGCTTTGGCTTTGGCCAAGAGTTGCTAAGGTCTATCCTTCTGGAATATACTGTCTCTCAATACCCCTGTAACATATTACCAAGGCTCAGGTATTTATCAGGAAGCTAGAGCCATCAGAAAATAAGAAACAATTTTTTAGGTGGGATAAAAATTAAAGGAAGTGTAAGAGGACCCTAAGTAAGAGATTTTAGAGTTTATATGAGCTGTACTAAGTTGATTTAAGTGAATAAGTTTGAGAATTCTGAAAATCTCTGAAAGTTTAGCAAGGCCTAGGACATAGTAGATAAGATCCTAGACTCTGAAGTCAGACAACCCCTAAACTTGATTTTTAACTTGTCCTCACATTTGCTGTAAGACAATTATCTTTTTGCATACAAAATGGATATAGTAACATCTACATTGTGCTACTAAGAGGATTTATTAAAATACCTAAAAAAAAAAAAATATCTACTTCAGTATCTCACAAATGTTACTATTATAATAAGGATAGTGACAGTAGTGTGATGGTATTTTCAGGTCAATTTGGGGTCCAGGAAACTAAAAGCTTGTCCTTTGAACTCTGAAAATCAGAAGTCTGATATCTGGTTTCCATGTGTCAAAAGTCTCTGGCTAATTAATTATAGCTACTGATTTTAAATGGACTCTGTAAAAATACAACCCAGCTCATATTTCTTGTAGTATTTTGTAAATATCAGTCACCTGAAAGTAAGGCAGTATTCACATGGTCTAGCAATAACTCCAACTTTCAGGAATGCATTCCAAGAAAATAATCAGAGCAATATATAAAGAATTATGTTCAAGACTATTTATAACCAATGACTCTAAAGCTTTAAAACAATACAAATGTAATAAATGTGAGATTGATTAATAAATTTTGGAGTATACAAATGTATGAACACATTTGAAGTTACTAAGTCTCATATTGCTGAAAAATAATTTTCATGTCCATGTACATATTACATACATATTATGGATATGTACCAAGGAGTAATTTTTTTCCAGGCCTCCTTACATTTTATAAATTTCGAAATTTTTAATTTTTAAAAAATTATTTTTTATTACTTTAAAAAATTATACTCGAGTGCCCTCTTTGGTGGCGCAGCAGGTTTAAGCACAGCACTAAGAAGCTAAAGCCACTTCAGCACTAAGAAGCTAAAGCCACTTCAGCATGAGTTCGAAACCCACCTGCCCCAGAGGTGATCCACATGGTGCAGCAGACCTCTCCTGACCCACCCACTGCTCCCTTCAGCAGTGTACTTCATTAGTGGGCCTGTTCTGCTCCTTAATCTGTCTCTGGTGAATCCTCTCACAGCCCCTGAACCTCTGACCTGTACCCCAGTTCTGTATGCATAAATAAATAAATCTTTAAAAAAATAATACTCAAGCTGACTGTTATTCCACTGTGTGTTTACACAAAGTAAAATGTCCTGAGACAAAAAGTTCATGAGTAGTCTTTTCTTGGAAATGTTTGCTTGGCAAACCCACTGTCTGCGATGAGTCTGCTCTCCAGTGGATTATAGATATTTAACAGTTTACTTGCAAAATCCTAACTTCTGCTACCAATAAATTGCCTGGTGAGGCTCACAGTGATACAACCGTAACTCTCTTCTAGCCATCAAACCAAACCAATTATAAGATTCTCATATTTAGTATAAAGGGGGAACAATAATAAAATGGAATTTGCTGTGTTACTATAGGGGACTCATTAAAGGCGAAATGCTCATTGAAAGATAATAGATACTAAAAAGAATTCATTTATTGAATATGTCCATGATAGTGCCATTATAAGGTGGCCTTGTTTTATTTTTAAATATTATATTCTTTTGTCTCCTCACTTATATGAGGTAGGTATTAACTATTACCATTGTTCAACAGATGAGAACACTATGGCTCAGAGAAGTAGCATAATAGATGACACAGGTGATAAATAGCAGAGTTAAATTTTGGGCCAAGACCTTTCTAATGCAAAAGTCCATCTTCCATAATATTGTTGCCCTAACCATTAATTTATTTCCCAGTTATCCCTGTTTCCAGACTATTTCTGGGCAACACAACCTTAATATATCTGTTACTTCTATGCAATAGTCTTGAAGCCTAATCAAGAATTTTAGAAAAAATTCTCCATGCTAACTGGTTTCCTAGACTGCTATAAAAAAGTCACAAATCGAGTGTCTTCCACCACAGACAGTCCCTCACCGCTGGAACCAGGAATTAGTGATCAGAGGCATACTCTCCCAGGAGGCTATTTCAGGCCTCCCGAGGACGGCTGGACTTGTAGCAGTGTGCCTCTGTCTCTACTCAGTGATCTCCCCGTGCGTGTGTGCCTTTGCCAAAGAAGTTAGTCATGTCAGACATAGGTCCTCTTCCACATCAGCATACCTCTCATCGTAACTAATTCCATCAGAAGCAACCCAATTTCCAAATTAGGTCTCATCTTTTAGTAACTGGAAAATAGCACTTTGAACAGGAGTTTTAAGGAAACAATTCAACTTATAATACTCACCTCACCATAGCCCCTATCTTCAGGAACACATCTACCACAGGCTTCAGTAAACTGTCAAAGAAATGAAGCCTCTTCCCACCACACACACACACACAAAATTTAAGAATGCTTTGTCTAATATGGCACATGGTAACAGAAAAGTGCAAGCTTAATGTCACCATCATCCCAAAGTATAGTGAGCCTAAACAGGTCAGAGGTGCCACCAGGAGGGCCCATGTACTTAAGTCTAATTGAGTACTTCATGGAGGTTGTCTCTACTCAGTGATCTCCCCGTGCGTGTGTGCCTTTGCCAAAGGACGTTAGCACAGAGAATATTACTCTGCTGTACCTTTGAGGACCTAGAAAGCCTTTGTCTCTATAGTATCGATACTATAGTATCATCCCAAACTTATGGCAAAATTTCAGCAACCTGGAAGTACTTATATTTATTCTACTTAAAATGGCATGTTTTTAAAAAAGGACAATGGAAAAGAAGTCATGTTTTATAGTTTATGCTTTTCATAGTGCTTAGTGTTAAAACTTAGATACTATGTGATGAAGAGTTTCATGAATGTATATTAATTTTGTGAATTGATGAATTAAGTGCACACTTTGGAGATGCTCCACTCAATCCCATCCACATATCATGGGTGGGATTCTCCCTCGAAAGTGTGAGTCTCTTTTCCCATGCCACACAATCTTTGTTGGTGTTTACACTGGTTGTATTCAACTTTGAGAATGAATCTACCATCTTCAGATAACTATCTACTTTTTATTATCTCATCAGTAGAAATATATACAGTTAGCTTCATAATGGTAACAGCATCATGACTAAGTGCTGAGAGCTTGAAGTCAATCTCTCTGAGCCATAGGCTATACACTGAGGATACTGCAGGCCCTGTGCTTGTGGAATATTGAGTCTAGTCAGGCTACCATGATAGCAACAGATAATTAAAACATCTGGGGATAAGCACGACTATAGTAAGGTGCTAGGGAGATACCCAGGGTGAATGACACTAGGCCCCATGTTAGTGGTGCAGAAATCATGCACTGCCACCAGGATAAATAGGATTTAATTAAATAATGGCATGGGCTGAGAGAATGTTCCAGCAGAATTTTTTTTCTTGGCCCAAGCATACAGACAAGTACATGGTAGTATGAAAATTGTTTCTAAGAATTTAGAAAGACTAGGGACTTAGAATTGAGAGGTGAGTATAAAGAGATGAGCCTGAATATATAAGCAGGGGCAGGTTCATGAATGACCTAATAATACATATTAAATGTGTTGAGCTTTAAGGGTAAATATGAAGCCATTGAGGAAATTTTTGTTTTAAAAAAATGCTACACACTAAGACTAATGTTAGAGAAAGAATATTTTATCCCTTTTGTCGGGGACCAACCCCGATTTCGGGCTGTTGAGAGGCTGACATAGGCAGGTTCTCAAGGTGGGAAAAGATGTCGGCGAGGCGATATTCTAAAAATTGAGGAGTAGAGGGGAGCAGGAGTGAGGAAGACATGGGAGTCGGAGTTGGGTGCAAGTCTTCCTGTTCTGCCTTTTGCAGAAGTTTATTTTATACATTAGGAGCAAGCAGTGAGATGACATCAGCACATGAACTGGGCGGAGAGATTACAATCATCTTTTTTTTCTAAGAATAGTCTGGGGTCGTTTTGACCTTTACTTGAGATTATAGCATTCTAAAATCAATCAAGGTTAAAAACAGGTACATAGGTGCACAAAGTTTAAGACTAATATTACTATACTGGAGATCAACTAAGATAAAAGTCCCTTAAACCTTATCTACTACTTAATGGGTTTTTGTTTTTCTACCTGAGACATCCTGGGAGGCAGGAAGAGGAAATTCCTTGCAAATCAAATCTCTGAATAGGAGACATAGGTGAATTTCCTTATCTAGAGACCTGCAAGACTAGCCAGAAGACTTTTGTGGATTCCTTTGAGGTGTAGCAAGTAGAAAACCTGACTAGTTCCAAAACAGTCAGGATGTTCAACCTGGATGAATTTCCACATCTAAAGGCCAAACAATAGGAAGTTTGAGTAATTCTTTAGAAGCTGAACAGAAGGCTAGGTGAGATGATAGAATGATAAGATTTGGGTTATCCTCCAACCTGCAGTGAGAGAGACTTTGCAAAAACAGCCCTTTTGTTTTTATTTATCAGTCAGTAGTCAAATCACTTGACTTCAGGGGAATTTTTCACCCTGGTGCAGTGCCTGCTTGTCAGGGCCAGGCAGTGCCTTATACGGCTGAGGCAATCCAATTGTAAGCTGAAAGTTGCTCAGAATATTTTGATATTATGATTATACAAAAAGGGAGGTCATAACATAAGTTAGCAATGGAAGTCTGATTTTTCAGAGCTTTTCCCAATCTATCCGGAATCTGTCAAAAGATAGATGTTGCAGGGCCCTCCCTGGTGGCTCAGCGGGTTAAAGCACAGCACTGAGAATCTAAAGCCACTTCCGCAGGAGTTCAATTCCCGCCAGCCCCCGAGGTGACCACATGGTGTGGCAGACCTCTCCTGACCCGCCCGCTGCTCCCCTCAGCAGTGTACTTTGACCATCTGCCTGTTCTGTTGCCCACTCTGTCTCTGGTGAAGCCTCTCACCGCCCCCGAGCCTCTGGCCTGTACCCCAGTTCTGTATGCACAAATAAATAAAATCTTTAAAAAAAAAAAAAAAGATAGACGTTGCATAGCTTGTGTCACCCTTTCTCAGATTTTTAAGAAAATGGGAAAAACTTGCTGACTATCTTTTTCATGATCATTTCATCCACTGCATAATAGTTATGAAGTAGGGAAATCCCATAATTTATCATTCATGAATAATGATGCTGGACCAACAACTATCAATAAGAATTTATAACCACCCTAAATTTAACTGTCTTCATAAACTTTATGAGCCTTTCCCTTCTTACCTTTGTCCAGCTTACTAGGTTTTATTTAAAATGTGGAAATCATACCTAGACTTTTTAACAATCAACAAGAATATATTCATGTATAAGACTAAAGGGTTATCATTCTCTGTTTTTGCTTTTTTGGATACAACCACTTCTTGCTGGCTCATTTATAATTTGTGCGTCATTATAATCATTCCCTTTTTGATGATATAATGATACTGGGTTTGGAAAGTTTTTACTTACTTTGTAGTTCTGCCACAGAACTTTTCCTACAATAATGTATCTTGGCTTTAATGGATCATTGCTCTAATGTATAGAAACTACTTCTAGTTATACCCCTCTTTAAGCTGTTATTCACAAAATTATCAGCCATTAGGTCATAAAAGACAAGAACTATGCCTCCCTAGGTAGAATAAGCACATGCCTCAGTACTTTCTAGATGCAAGAATCAAATTATGCTATTTTTATTGTTGTGTCTCTCAATTCTGTAACATATATGGAAGAATTGAACATTGGTCTAAGGACTAGAATTTTTAATCAAGAGGAAGAATTGAACATTGGTCTAAGGACTAGAATTTTTAATCATTTCCAAATTGTTCATAATTATTTTTAGCTACCAAGTGAAGTGTGCTACTTGGAAATTATTACTTAATAAAGATAGTATTATCAATGTGAGGGACATTCATTGTAAATACCTTTAAAGCACGAAGGTTTCTTGGAGTTATCAAAAGTTTCTTTAAGGCAGAAAGTGTATCAGTAACAATTAAAATGTTACACTGACCTTAAAGTACAAGGAACTGTGTTGTAGGAAATGTGCATATTTACTTGACAAACTATAAAATTCACATGGGAAATAAAATACTACTCCTAATATTTGTATTTACAAATATGGAAGCTCTGTGTAAACATAAATCACAGCTCACATATTTGTATTTATCAACCATCAAAACCTTTTTAAATTTTTTCTCCTGCTGAATTTCAATATTCTAGCTAATAATTACATTTCCCTTAATTTCTCTTGAGTGATATATCTAAATATCTGGCCATGTATGGGTTTCTATTTAAATGTAAGAAACACTCCTTTTTTACATTAAAAATAACTATGGTGAGTCCCTCCACTTCCCTGGAAACTTCAGGACTTCCACTCTGCTCTGCTTTAACCATCTGTATCTAGGCTGACAGTCTGAAGTCTGGCATCCAAGACTTTCACTTCACACTGATCACTCAAACCTTTTTTCTAAGTTCAGAGTCTCTCCTTCCAGCTCTCTCACTCAGTATTCATCTTCACTCCATGCTGGTCTTTGCAGAGACCTCAAGTCTTGTTCTGCTGATTCCTTTATCACCGACAGTGGTTCATTTGTTCCCTTTCCCTGTGTGTGCATGTGAATATATGTGAGAAGTTCTTATAATATTCTATTATATGCTGTAGACCAAGTAAAAAATAGTCATTTCACAGGTATAATGTCATGCTGCTCATCCAACCCTGCCAACTTGCACAGTGCTGTCAACTAATGTTGACACTATGGCAGCAACATGGATGAAACTCACACCCAGGAGTCATAGATAGGCTGTCACTAGCCCTGAGCCCGAGACCCATCTTGTGTCCACTCTGAGGCTGAGCCACCCCAAATCACCATGTCAGTTCCATTCTGAAAGCCCAATGTCATTTAATACCACAAAAAAAAAAATGTAAAATGACAGTAGGAATGAATTATATAGGAAGCTGCCTTCGTAGGAACCGGGTCCAACCACAGAGCTCTCAGACCTCCTATAGACACTGATTATCTGATTTTCTAGTCAACCCTCATGCGTGGCATAAAGTAATGAAGAAACAGGTAGGGGGCCCATACAGAATCAGTCTAGCCTAAGGTATCCTGCCCAGATAGTCTTACCAGCGCCAACCAGCTGTAGACAACGAGCGCCTTAGAAAACCCTAGGGAAGGCATTCCAAATTGCAGTGACCCCCTGGGGCATGGTGCTCAGAATAATGTCACTTCCC
>NW_004567114.1:39421797-39428508 GCF_000260355.1 Condylura cristata | reverse complement strand
TTCAACACAACACAATATAAGGAGAACACAGAAGTTAAAGCCTTTGAGTAGAGTGATATATATGCCAAAGATGGTATTTCCAGGTGCTGAAGGAAGAGATATGAAGCATCCTGAGAATAAAGAACCAAGCTCTTTTAATAACAAAGGTGAAATTAACAATTTTAATCTGTTTATCTATTTTCATTCCCATCTCTTTCAGTTTATGTCTGGAAGTTTTCACCCTCAGAAAAAGCACAGTACTTTATGAGTCTGCCATTTTTTTGCTAATCTTCAGATGCTAGAAATCATTTTAAATTCATTCCTGTCATTTTGGATTTGCATAAGTGTCTTGAAAGAAAAGTCTAAAAAGGTAAAGGCTGATTTAGTGTGAATGAACATGCCATAAAATATTTCAAACCTTACATCATTCATGTAAATCTTTCATGATTTAAAATTTTTTGACTTGCCAATAACAAGTATTCCTGTGTCAGGCTGGATGCAATAGCTAAGTCTGAGAAAGCTCTTTCATTAAAATCCTCCCTCCTGAGACATTGATAAGTTTGGGGGAAGATGGAATAAAAAGAACCTTCACTTCAGTCTGGAATTTGCGATCTTAGTCTAAACACATGACTGTGAGGGAGGAGGAAAATTTGACAGGACCTGGTTAAAGCATCAAAGGCAAATACATTATTCACCAGTGAGACGGTGAATATTTGCTATTCAAATTGGTATTTTTGATATTCAAATTCTGTTTATATCCAAGTCAATTTGGTAAAAATATGTATAATTTGGTTAAGTATTGAAAAATCACATATATGCTTAGAACAGCCTCATTGTTTTTCAAAATTAACACTTACATGGACTCTCCCCTCAGTACTTTTCATCATGAAATAGAGATCTGACAAAACTGTAACTGGTTTGCTGACACAGAGAGAGAGCAAGTCTGGGAAGACCTACTTCTACCTCAGGTGACAGAGCAGTCACCTCCGCAGTACCAAGCATTGCAAGAAGCACCCAAAGCAGACTTTTTCCCCTCAGAGCCACAGGAACGACCATTACAAGTCTCTTGTTTTAGATGGGTCTCTCTTTTCTAATATGTCTTGCGGTATAAGTGCCACACACACACCCAACAAAGTAACTACACAGTAACAACTCAACTAAGAAGTTATATGATGCCATATGCCTCATCATGTAAACTGGAATAACATTTACCCTCACCCCTCTTCCCAGCCCCACTTGTACTGCTTCCACAGAGAGATCTTGAAGGGTCAGCAGGATGCCCATAAAAGCCACTAATCTTTTTGTGGACATGGAAAGGAACGCTCAAGCATTAGAGCTAGAGTAGAAAAGAAAATAGGAACAAGGATGTAATTCTAGGTCGCATCACACTTACTAGAGTATGGTTATGCAGAGGTTTGTTAGTTGAGGAACTAACAGGAATTGAGTGTTTATGTAAATACAGTCTATAGGGGTAGACTATTTTAATTCAAATTATGTGATCAGAAATTTAAGGTATCAGCTTAGATTAATGAGACACTGTGTTGGCAGAGACATGTTTTTCCCCTCCCCACCAGTATATGGTCAGCTCTTTCAAGGGTCTCATAGGCACAAATCTGACACTGAGAGTTTTGTAAAATATTCACTGTAAAACTCTCACTGAGTAATTAAAAAAGTCATTACATACATACTAGACTTTGGTGTAGCCTGCTTTCCCTGGAGAAAGAATAATCTATACCAATTAATGTACACCAAGCCTGGGAGATTTGAAGCCAATAACAAGATTTTCATTGACGACTTGGTGGGACTAAATGGGGTTATTTGAATTATGTTATACAAATTTGTCTTAAGAGGCATTTAAACAAGTAATAGAACTGCTTTCTTCTTATTCTTCTGCCATGTAGGTGAATTTTCACTTACTCTTTTAATATTACAAAAGCAGTGATCAATGCATATTCCTGCTAATACTATGTTAGGGCCATTAAATTATTAATTATCTATATAAGATATATTTAAATTGTTTCTAGCTTGCTTATACATAGTAAAGATATAATTCTGTCTAAAATAGCTAACAGCACTTAATGTAAAACTGGAGAAAAATTTGTAATGTTCTTTAACATATTACCTTACAAAACACAGTCCATCATGGTTATCTTCCCTTTGGTGTTTCAATTGTAAAGGAAAACAACAACAACAACAACAATTTCCAGAAGAAAACAAAAGTTTACACCTTCCAAAAAGCACTAGAACCTAAGGGCAGTAAGTTAATCATAAGTTAGTTTTGTTCATTCTTTCAAAAGAACTTAGATAGATACTTATTAAAATGTATTTGGCATAGAAACTTCACATTGTTTTGCTGAATATTATCCCTAGTTCACAGCCACACAAGTACTTAGGCATATTTCCTCTGGGCCCTCTAGCTCTGCTGGAGCACTGAGCCATGTCAGTTATCACCTTCTCAGAGTAAGTACTATTTCTTAACATCAGAATTGTGAACCTGGTTTCAAGGTTTTGGTGATCATGATAAAAATGTAAATTCCTGGCAGAATTGTAGTACTTGATACTTTTTTCAGAGCCATTCACTCAACATGCAGTAAATGACTGGCCACCAAGAAGTCAGCATTGTACTTAGCATTACAGATTCCATGACAAGTAAGACCTAAGCCCTCTCCCCTCAAGGACATGATCTAGTAAAGATTATTGATACTTAGCATAATCATATGATATTTTACAAGCCATGATGGGTGTACTTAAGAAGCAAGGGAACAAAGGAAATCATATTTATTCCTATCAGGATGTGAAAAGGACTTCTGAATAGCTATCCTAGAAAAAGCAATGTTGATTATTAAAAATAATAAGTATTCTATGTTCTTCTGACAAAGAATTCTTTGATCAGATGAACAAAGAAAATGTATCAGTCAAGATTCCAAAAAGACTCAGGTAGCATATTCCAGTGTTTGAAGAGTTTATGCAGAAGAAGCACGCATTTCTGAATACTTAACTCTGCACTGGAGTAACTACTTTCAAGAGAGAATATCAGGATAATTTATAAGAATGAACGTCATCATTTTAGCCTATACCCTGAGTTATTGTTTCACTTAAAACACCCCTGTGAAAACGGTACTTATTTATTCATTCATTGGTTCAGAACATGTTCAGTCCCTGCCATTTGTCAGCACACCTGAGCACTGTGAAAAGATACAGCTGTGAAGAAAGTAGGCAAGGTCCTTCCCCTTATGGAAATTTCATAGAAAGAGGCAGGAAATAAGCAAATAGAGTAAGGTTATTTTGACTAGTGGTTAGTATTAGAAAGAAAATAACAGACTTACCCAGTAGCTAAATAAAGGCATATTTTGGGAAAGACTTTGCTTAAGAAAAGACTTTTGAAGTAAGACATGAGTTGGAGAGCCAAGAAAGGAGCACTTCAGACAAAAGGAAGAGCCAAAGGAAAAGACAAAAGAGCAAGCTTGGCTTGTCCAATAAATAGGAGGTGGCTTCAGCAGGGAGCTTGAAGTAAACTTTAGTGAGGGAGTCCCAGAGAGGGGGTGTGCTATCAGATAAATTATGAGAGGCCAACTAAAACCAGGTTATATGGGGCCTTAATCTAGAAAAGATAGACAAAGTCTTAGAATTGGACAATCATCCAAGATGGAAAAGGGAAGACAGAAAACCTGAACAGGCTGATCACAAGTAAGAAAATTGAAACATAAATCCAAACTCTCCAATAAAGAAGTTCAGATGGTTTTACAAACAAGTCCTACCAAACATTCAAAGATGAGCTAATACCTACCCTGCTCAACCTCTCTTTAATATTTGAATACTTCAAAGGGCATACTTTGAGGCTAACAGTACTTTAATATGAAAACCAGACAAAAAACATAAAATACACACACAAACCTATAGACCAAATTCCCTAATGAACACAGATGCAAAAATCCTCAACAAACTCTTAAGATACTGCATCAAACAGTGCATTAAAAGGTCCCTACACCAAGGGCTGAGGCTATATCTATCTCCTACACTGTAAATCCTGGTTGTCACTTGTTCTATTAACACAGGAAGTAAATGGCAGAGTCCACATTCAAAGCAAGCCTGTCTGACCACTAGATTAAAGGGGAAAAAATTGTACCATTTTATCAAGAGTTTCACCCCCGTAAAGTGAATTAGGAAGGGTAACCTGAAACTCTTTCAAGAGGATAGTAAGAAAAGGTCCATAAAGGCTAGTGACTTTTGCAATGATATTCTTAACTGTTGTGTTACATTCTTGACACTTAAATTCTTCAGCAGGAGAAGCTATTTCTCTATTTTTATGAAAATTTAAGAGATCACACCTAAGGAAATTCAAATAATACTCCAAAACAAATAAGGAAGTTTTCAAATGTGAAATATGATCTTCTAGACAAGAAACAGTTGAATTAAATTTTCTGTGATTCAAGTAAAAAAGATGTATTAACACCCTCAGGTATCACTTGTGTTATTAGAATTTCTTCTGGTTAACCTACTGGAATCTGTAGTCTGTAAAATGCATTCATCTGTGTGGTGAATTTCAACACTATCTGAATTAGGTGATTATGTTGAGGAAAAAACTATGATTGCTACATTTTCAAGCTAAGAAACATGTTGTGGGATGGATTAGTACAGGATGGATATGGAATGAAAAGATGTAAAAGGTAGGAAATTAGAGGGTATTAAGCAACTGAAACTCATCTGAGTAAAAGAAAAGACCATTTTAGTGCAGTGTGTATCATTAAGTCAGCACTGAAAGTCACTGGTTACTATAGGAACTTGGGTAATGGAAAATGAAAACAGCTGGATTTATGACTCCCATAAATGTGTTAAACAGCTGCCTACTCTGCCACTGAAGACCATTGAGAGTGGTAAGTGGTGAGACTTTAATGTACGAGTATGTAGAAAGGAAAAAAAGAATACATTGATACATTCCTAAGCTTTAACACACAGATTAAACTTTTGGAATTATTTTGCTTTTGGTCATTCTTTACTAAGCTGTTGGTTTACCCTGAGAGTAAAATTTGTAAGGGTTCTATCTATCCAAGTTTAAAAAATAATATGGTATTAAGTTGAACTTGGTCTTTGACAAAACAACCTGCAAAGTTTACTATCAACTAGTCACACTCCAAAATCTGTCTCAAATAATTACAAGAACTTAAAAGTGAATGTTGTATACATTAACTATAATTGAAAAAGCAAAATTATTCATTCAAAGCTACATAAACAAAATAATCACCTAAGCTATTTTCTTCCAAAATTCTCCATAAGTCCATCCTCCACATGGCCAAGTGAGTCATCTTTCTAAAGCATGATCTGCTACTAGAACTCAGTATTCCCCCAAACAAAACAGACTGCTTACTTGAATGTTTGGAGGTTTTGTTAACCAACATTTTTTAGTTTCAGCCTGTAAGAATATGGTGACCATTTAATTTTTTTTTTAACCAGGACATTCTGTAAATTGCATTTTTATTTTAAATTCCAAGCATTGCCCATCCACTGTGTCTCATATGTGCACACATGCATATCAGCTTCTTATCATGGTAAAATATACATAACATAAAATTTACTAGCTTAAATAATTTTATATTGTGTAGTCATCACCACCATCAACTCCATAACTCTGTATCTTACAAATATAGAACTCTATCCCCACTAGACACTAACTTCTCATTCCCTTTCCCTCTTTCCCCTGGCAAACACCATTCTTACCTTCTGTCTCTATGATTTTGACTATTTTAAGTACCTCACATAAATGGGATCATGGTTACTAGTATTTCTGTGACTGGCACATCTTACTTAGTGTTATGTCCTCAAGGTTCATCCATGTTGTAGCATGTCTCAATTATTCTTCCTTTTTAAGACTGAATAATAGTCCATGTAGGATACATCAGATTTTGTTTAACCATTCATCTATCAATGGACACTTGGATCATTTTCATGTTTTAGCTCTGTAACTAAAGCTGCAACGCCCTGCAAAATCCCAATTGGAAAGTTGAGTATATCCAGAAATAGAATTGCTAGGTAAAATATTTCAAATATTTTAAGAAGCTTACTGTTTTCCATAGTAGTTACACCATCTTACATCCCCACAACAGTGCCCATTTCTTAGTATCGCCACTGATACTTGTTATTTGTCATAGGATTTTTTTACTAGCCTTCCCAATGAATGTGTGGTACGCCAGGATACTTTTGATAATAAAGGGCAACCTACTAATGATTATACTGGGATAACAAGCATAAGTAGACCATAAAAATAGGAAATAGGATAGCATTAGCATTAACACAGGAGCTCCTTAGGCAGTTCCTTTACATCTCCAAAACAAATCTGTTGTTCCCAGCTGTGCCCCATAGCACTTGAAATATAGCTTTCCTTAGCAATTTTATATAGTGTTGTGTAGATCTTTATTATCTGTATCTCACCCATTAGGTTCATTTGTGCAAATCAAAGATGTACCTTTGCATGCTGATACCAAATATAAACCACATTTAAAAGATGTTCAATAATGTTGCTTGATAATGAATTAAAATTGTGAGAGGTCTCAGAGTTCATTCAAAGCAGTAAATATCCAAGAAACTGGACAAACATTGGTTGGGACCTGATCACCCAGATGAATCTATAAAATTATGCTGCAGAGCAACTTTATATGAGTATTTATCCTTTGGTTTGACAGAATAGCTTCCTTTAAATTAAAATGTATAAAAATAGGCCCTCCCTGGAGGCGCAGC
>NW_004567114.1:39411760-39421171 GCF_000260355.1 Condylura cristata | reverse complement strand
TATATGATTTTAAAATATTTAATTTATAATGATATAAAATACCTTAAAATTAGAATATGAAAATATATAGGAAAATGCAGGTCTGTTGGATTACTAGTTTCAGTAACTTGCAATCTCCAGGAGACAAATAATCTTTACGAGTAAAATATAAGGAAAGGACTTCCTCCAGAGTGCTACATACCCTCACTCCAATTAGCACCCTCGTCTTTTCAAAAAAATCTCAACATAGCCTCTCCACAGTCTCCTAAAATTCAGTCAGACATCCATGGGACCCTCAGTCTACTATTTACATATACCGTTTTTTCAAACATACTGGAAACCAATCACTTCTAATCTGTTTTTCATGCCTAACAATCTTGGCCACATTTTTATACTGTTTTTCTTCTATCTATTCCCACTACTTTGGAGAAAATATAATCATAAAAGAAATAATATTTATTGCAGACAACTTGGAAATATTTTTAAAAGAAAAGAAAAGAATAAAAGTAATCCACAGCAATACCAGTACCCAGATAGACACTCATATACACAATGCATTTATTCCCCACCTCGCTCTGAATCACAGCTTATAGAAACCCCCCACAGCACACAGCCAATCCTGGCCACAATTGATCAGATCAGGAAGTCAATCCTGACTGGCAAAAAAAATCAGTTTCAAACCCTGTCCGAAGAATTTGAGTTAGAGTCCAGTGAGACCTACAATGATAATAGTAGATATCACTGATATTTACATGTTATACAAGCAGATAAAGAGAGGTAGAAGAGATCGATCAGACAGGAGTACAGAAACCAGAAGTAAGACATCATAAAATCCTTGAGATCCAAAGAGATTAAGAAATGAGCTCTTTGTGCTGGTTCCCAGAAGAAAAGGCATAAATTCGGTGCCTGCATTTGCAAAACTGCTCATTCTATCTTTACAATAATTCTACAACCCTTCCTTTATCATTTGATTTTGTTCTTCTTTCAAAGTTACCATGTTATGTGCACAGTTATTCCAAAAATTCCATTATTATAAAAAATGGCGACATACTACTTTGATTTAGGCCAGCTTTTTCAGTGAATACATTCTGAGTATTTCTTTCATTAAATATTCTCTATTTCCATGCTGAATAATTTTCTATCATGAGATTTTGTTATATATATAACCAATGCTTTGCAAGAAGACATAGATTAAAACGAATGTTTCTCTGTTGAAATTCTACTTCCTCTTCCCTGATCTTTCACATATCCCCTTTCTGTTATAAACAAGCCCATTTATGTACTCAAGTCTTTCCCAAGAACAGGTAACACTGCTGTATTCACCTCCTAACGGGAGTGGTAGGGGGTCAAGGGAGGTATAAATTCCAGACTGGGTCTTTGCTACTCCAGATCATTATTCCTCCACTTTTATGAAAGCGAAATGGCAAAGTGACAAGAGATGGAACTTGGAAGCAGGAATATTTAACTGGGTTCAAATCTCATCTCCACCACATACTGTGTATTTTTAATGATACAGCCTCTCTAGGACTCACTTTCCTTAGCTGAAAAATGGAGATAATAATGTGCCAGATTCATAAGGCTGTAAAGCATTAAATGAATTTAGTTAATAGATAACAAGCATTTAGAGGACTATTTGACAACACTAATGTTAGCCATTAATACTCTGAGACAGTTCATTCAATTATGAGGTTTAATCATCTCTTATAAGCAGCCTTCTTCTCCCCATTTATTGAGTTCTTTAAATACTTGCCAGTTTTTGTTTCACCCACACTGTTGTTACAATAATCTTAGGAAAATTTAATTTCCATGAAGCTACATTCATTATTATAATAGATTTTAAACAAATTTACCTTCCAGCAACCTAATTTTCTACCCTATATTTATCATAGTCCTAGGAAAACTTAACCTCATGAAATCTCCAACTACCTTCTCTCATCATTCCTGAACTGCCTTTACGCCAGTGATTCTCATTTAGGTCACCTCCATCACTTCCTCGCATGGTCACACCAAGAATCTTGTGATCACCAAAATATCCTCCACAAAGAAACCAGTCACTCAAGCTCACATCTTCTCAATGTAGAAGACCTTTTGTTGAATCAAGAAAATTAAGGACACCAGAGATCACTTTCAACCTGGAACTCTCTCTTAATATATATTCACTTTTCATATATTCATAGTCATATTCTTGCTTATTTACTCTCTTTAGAAGACTAAATTGTTCTCTTCCACTCAAGTCCAAGTTGTCTACTACATTCTGTCCCTTTTTCTCTTGATTTTGTTCCATTTGTCATCTTTCAGATTCCTTTCATGCAACTCCTTTTCTTCTGTCTTTTCCCTCAGCTAAGATCAAATGCAAACTTGCCAGGAGAAAAAATAACTCATCCTTGAGGATTTCATCTATGCCTAGGTAATCCCCAGATAATTTGTACCATGCTTATCCTAGTCACATAAAAGAAACCTGAACATGTACATATTGATGACCATTTTGCGATGTGCCTTTGGCCATCTGTATGTCTTCTGTAGAGAAGTGCCTATTTCTTGTGTCTGTCCATTTTTGACTGGGTTTTTTCCTTGTATAGACTTACACAAGTCCTTGTCATGTATATGATATGCCAAGATTTTGTCCCACTCTGTAGGGTGTCTTCATCTGAGTGATAGCTTCTTCTGTGTAGAAGTCCCTCTGCTATTCCTAACTGCTCATCACATCTTTCATCTCCAGTGACATTATCAGAGATTATGTCTCTTTTCTGTTTTGTTTTTTGGTTGCTTGGTTTCACTTTTCTACCTACCTCTTCTGAGGGAAAAGTTGCACTAGGTGGAGCTAACCAGGGAAGGAAGCTTGTATTCAAGACTACTGTAATAGGGGAGAGATTGAACTCAACCCCTCTGAAACAAAACTCTAGAACTTGTTTAAATGTTGGAAAAATGGAAAAATCATGGAGGACTTTAGGAGAGGTTGTTCAAGTCACAGAATATCTATGTTTGCTAATTGGTGTTTAGCAAGTTAAGCTAAGCTCCTACCCTCCCAGAGAGGCACTATCTTAATCTTTCATAAGGATATCTCCCAGGTCCTTGAAAAAGACATTCATAGGTTATAAAGCTAATAAGAGGCTGGGGGAAGGGGGGAGGGGTTGGAATATTATATCTATAAGGGATAGAAAAAATACAACTGTAAGTTTAATAGGGGGGAGAAAAGGTATCCTGGAGACTGTACTGAGAAAGAAATCTTTCTAAAGTTTAGTGAAGCAAGGGAGAATGTTAAGGACTGATTCATCACTCTCTATGCCTTACCTCCTTCACTTGTTCTTCCCATAACATCTTAACTGCAAGAATCCTTGATAAATTATTCTTTTATCAACACTTAATTTATTCAGCACCTCCTCCTGGGAAACCTTGACCATATCCTAGTAACACCTAGGAGATGCATCTAGTCCATATCCTCAGCAACACTTTTCATGCCTTCAGTACCCCCTAGCTCACAATTTTTTCTCTTAAACTGTTTCTCAAATTCATCCCCTCTTTTAATTCCTACTAGTTTCTTGCCTCTTGCCTCTTTCAAAAACTTAGGTCAGTGTACTAATGTGCTTCTTCCTTCACACAACTACCAAAGATCTAAGATTGCTGTAAATTCAACATGTCATTCAATTGCTTAAATGTCTTCAGTTTCACAGAGTCCACAATTAAAGCACAGGCCTCCTAACATGGACAGCATAGAGGCCTCTCCCACCAGACACAGGCCCATCTCTCCAGGTTCATCATCTCTTGAAATTCTTCCCAGTATACACCAGGCTGCCTCTCATCTCCAATCCTCCACTTTTTTTCCTATTTATCTCATTTGCATTTCCTCAAGCAAAGCAAATCCAACCTGTTCAGTATAATCAGCTTAGTTACTTTCTCCAGAAGTCTCTGATTCCTTTTAATTGGGTAAAGTGTCTTTTGTAATGCTCCATAAGCAACACTCTACACTTATCCAATAAGTATCTGTGTTTATGCATTTCCTACTCAGCATGAACTCATAATAGAGGCTTCATATTTTCTATATTTAAATATCCAGTTAAAAAGCACCTTTCTGATATACAATCGATTCTTAATAACTTTGGATAAACTTGAAAATGCAAATATGGGTTATATAGACAACTTTTTATGCTCACAACCAGATCATAAAAAAGAACAAATACTTTCATATGCAGAGATCCACACATTCATTAGCAAGCAGATATAAAAATGATCTTAAAACCTATACTGTAAATTTAATCCCAGGTCTTTGACTTTTTAAAGTGCCTTGGTTATATATTATGCAAAACTTTCTCTTGGATTACTGAAAAATGTCTGAACACCTATCTTCTAGTGGCAAAATTCAGTTAACCTGATAATTGGGTTTCAGGGTATCAGAACCCCCCCCCCAATCATAATAGCACACTGGACCAGTTCAGCAGTAAGCCCAGATGTCTTTCCTTATAGACGAAGCAGAAAGAACTTACTACAATTTTTTATCCTGTTTAGGCAAGGTGAGGAATGCCCCTAAAATATTTTAGCCAAGCTAATATTTTAAACCACTACTTTCACCTCCATCACTCATTTATATAATCCATTATGCTAATCAACAATCCATTAATTTTGCCAATAAAATCCATTGTTAAATGTGCTAATTAGCTACTCTTTGGTGCTAGGGATGAAGAAAGCTAAAGCTTTTGTAATAGTGCCTCTGGAGTGTGGTCTTGCTAATTAAATGCTAGTTGACCACCCCTGGAGTGTGAATACTGGATTAGAGCAACTAACTGCCCCTCTGGTGGAGATTAAAGCTAACTAATGCATATTGGCATCACAGGGCTTATATTGCAGAATTATAAAATAGATTTCAAGCATCACAACACCATCGTGTAAACCAGACTATAAATTTTTTGACTATGAATAAAATAACTCAAAACTGGTTTAGCTCTTCTGTAGAATAAGAAATTGTGCTCCTAGATTTATTTTAGAATAATTTTATATGCTTTACAAATGTGGTTTCCATAATCACTGTTTGAGAGAAAAGGAAATATATTTGCTATACCTGTCCAAATGTTTAACACTAAACCTCAGAGAAAAAAATGTTTTTTTCACTTCTTTATTGTGTCATCAGCTATGACCTGAGGTATAAAGATAAATTTCTCTAAAATGTTTCTTTTTATTAACAAGAAAGGAAATAAATAAGAACTTTTGACATTTTAAGATACAATACTTTCTTCTTTAATATCATCATATTAATCTTTACCTTTGCAATAGTGATAAAAAGCATGTAGCAAGTGTTGTTTCATCTTGAAGAAGATATATTAACAAAGTTAATCCAAGGAAGATACAGTGTTTCATATATCTGCAATATGCAGAATTAATACAGTTTTCAAAACTGTAGGATAAAGATATTTTCTTTTGAAAGTCAAAACAGCATAGATCAACACATGGTACAGTTTATTGAAGTACATTTTGATATATTTTCCTTTCATTTATCTTAGATATGAATACTAGTCAATTTCATATCTCAAATATGGTTTTCTGTGTCATATGCTTGAAATACTATAGGTGACAAGGAAGACTACTGAATGTTAAATACTAAAATCCTTGCTCAAGTCTTACAAAGGTAAAGAATGACAAAAAAAATTGGTTCAAAAACAAGAGGCAATGTTGATATATTGAAATAGTTTTGATCATCTATATGTCAATATAATGTTAAACACACAAGCACAGCAAATAGATTTTAATCCTGTTTCTTCATATGTAGAAACATGCAATAAGTTATCTGTTACAAGCTAATCATCTCATCTCAATTTAGTATAACTTACAATTTGGTCAAAAACACTGAACTCTTTTTTTCATGTAACCTAAGGCCTTCTTTACTATCTGGACTCCATTTGCTCTGAAATAAATGTTTTATTCTTTAAGTTATCAATTCATAAATATAGTTTTCCTATTTTGTACTCTCATCAGTGAGACTGGTCATTGTCTCACATACCAATACCAAAAACATAGTTACTCTATTCCAAGAAAATTATGATAAGAGCAATACATTTAGGCAGAAAAAAAAAATACTAGATTTGTGTTGCAAATGGTAGAACTCAGTCTTAGCAGCACCTCTTCTGTTCTATTTCCCCATTGTTGTATTTTACAGCTACCTTGGGCTACTAATGGATTCTTACAAGTAAACATTTCCAAGCATAAACATTGGGGTTAGTCATTCCCAGCAAGAGAATGCTCAGGCCTTCTCATTTGCAGGCCCATTGAAATATACTGCCCTTGTTTGATTTCCTTTGGTTCTAGGTATGGTCAGGAAAGCAAATAATTAACACTGCTATCCACTACTGTCTTGATAGTGGTGACCTCTCTACAGTCACAGGTGGAAACCCTAACTCCCCAAGGTGATGGCACTAGGAGGTAAATTCAGTGGAGGTAATTAGATCATGAGAACATAGTCCTCTTTGTACTGTAGATGCTTAAATAAAAGATGCCCTGTAAAATTTCCCTGAGATTCCACAGCATGCCTCACACCCCCTCCCTCTATGTGAGGATACAGTAAAAAGGTATCATCCAGGAAGACAGCTTTACCAAATGCCAAATCTGCCAAGACCACAATCTTGAACTTCCCAGACTCCAGAACTATACGAAATAAAGTTCTGCTGTTCATAAGTCACCAAGTCTATTCACCAATAGCTCTAAAATACCAAAGATAAAATTAACATAATTGTGGAATAGACAATCCCCCAAAAAACATAGTTGAATACTAAGACATTCATTATTCAACAGATATTCATTCAGTATCTCTAGTGCTCTAAATTCTGCTCCATTCTCTGAATTTGAGTCTTAGGGCAAGTTAGGGATAATTAGGCAGCTGCAGGGACAGTACAGGGGGGGATCTCAGGAGAGTTAAGGGAGGCTTCAGAGATAAGGGGTCTAATCAAACACCCTCAGGACTCAGGACTGGGGGGCACAGGACCTTCCACAACAAGTATGAATAGGGAAAATAAAAGGGTTGGGATGCAGAGACTTAGTTCTGGACACTGAGACTTCAAGACAGTGAGCGAGACCCCTGAGAATTTACCAATCAGAGAGACCAGTGGAGATTTAGAATAATCAGAGAAAGAAGGTGCATATTCCCTGAGGCAGGACTCCACTTCCGGTTCCTCTGCCCCTGCCTGGCCTGGTTCCACTATTTTATTTCTGTTCCCACTTTATTTCTGTTCCTTTTCTCCTCAATAAACTTTTTCTATCTCTAAGCCAATTTGCCCCTTTCCACTTGCTTGCCTGAGAACCAGAAAAAGCTCCTGCAGCAGCTTCTGAAACACCAGCCCATGGTGGTCTAGTGGCCGGAACCCAGTGCAGCCTGGGGTTTGTTCCTGGCTGGAGGCTTGGTCTGAAAACCTCACATTTCAGTAGCAACATTAGGGATGCATCAGTGAAAGATATCAGTGAAGAAAGCAGATAATTCCAACTCTCATAAAAGTTACATTCTATCAAGACAAGAGAGGCACAAAACATAAAAAGAAGTGTATTTGTAGAGTGAAAGACAATTAGAGCTATGGAAATAAAGAAAAAAATAAAAGCCAATAGGGTTGCAGAGGGAAGGATTGTGATCACTGAGATCAAAAACCCCACAATCAAGTGCTGGGAGGGTGTGGAGGAAAAGGAACCCGAAATACTAATGGTGGAATATAGACTGATCTAGCCCTTCTGAAAAACAGTGTGGAAGTTCCTTAAAAGACTAAAAGAGGATTTACTCATAGGGCCCAGCAATTCCACTCCTAGGTTATCTATCCAAAGAACACAAAAACACTAATATGAAAGGAAACCTAACTCCTGTATTTATAACAGCACTATTTACAATAGTCAAAATATGGAAACAACCTAAGTGAACCAGAACAGATCAACTGATCAAGAAGATAGAAATATATGAAATAAACTACTACTGAACAATCCAAAAAGAAAAAAACCTCATGCCATTTGTAGCAACAAGGATGGTGTTAGAAAGTGAACCAGCAGGAAAAAAGATAAACTCCAGATAATATCACTTATATATGGAATCTAGAGAAACTAAAGAAAAGACCAGACAAAAACAATCTGTAAAGACTGACAACTGAAACAGATCATAGAGCTGAGATTTTTAGGAGGGGTCGAGAAGGGGGAGAGCCAGGGAGACAGTAGGAAGAGTAGTTGGGGAGACAGGAGGAAAGCTCGGTGGCATGTGGTGGCATGTGGTGGCATGTGGTGGAGGGCTGTGGGCATTATGGCAACTGTGCCTGAGGGGGGAAATGCTGTATTATGGGGGGAAAAAATCAACAAGAATGTTGGAAGAATTTAAATAATTTTTAAATTTTTAAAAGAGAAGATACCATAGGACCAAAGATTTAGAGGAAGTGAAGAACACATCAAATATATGCAGAAAATTCATTCCAGGCAGAGCAAACAGCCACTGCAAAAACCCTACTGGCAGAAGCTTGTCTTGTGCTTGCAGAATAGCAAGATGACCTATAGCTAAGCAAGGCAAGCAAGGAGTTCCATATCAAAGTGTTACAGAGCAGGGGGAGAGGGGCACCAGTGAACCCCCAAACCTGCCTGCTGTAGATAGGTTCTGCCAACCACCTCATCAAGACAAAACATAAGACCTTGAATGGAAAGGAACTTTAATACAATTAGTGTGCAATATAGAAAAGAAAAAGAATATAGTTTCTAAACCAAAAACCCAAAGTTGCCCATCCCCTTGTGGGTAAAAGTCCAAAGGACTGGCCAAAGCAAGGCCTGAAAGCCCACCAAAAGTCTAAAGCACCTTCTGGTGGGGACCCATAGAATAGGGTCAGCAGTGGCCAGACAAGTCTGGGAGGAAAATAGAAAAAATCAAAATCAAGATAAACACTGCCATAGTTAACCTCCCCATGAGTGTCTCACCCACATCATTTAAACCATACCAGGACCAAGAAGCAAGAGCAGTCTCTTCACATGTCTCTCTGTTCCCTGTGCCTCCTTCAGGTCTCCTGGTTCTCCATCCTGTTTCCTTTCTCTTCAGTCTCTTCTCCAGATACTTCTCCTCCCTGTTCAGCTCCACCCTCCTCATGGGTGGGGCAGGAAACCTGGAAATTCCCCTGTTCCTAGGGACCACTCTGTTAAAAAGGTCCATCTTGAAGCACCTAGAATTATTCAATTAGAAGAATATATTCTCTGGGTTCTTCCACAGTCCAAATAGTGTTAACATTGTCTTTTCCTAGGGTGGGTTTTGATTTCTGTCCCCATAAATTGGCTTTATTTGACATAGCCAAGCCTTAAATTTCCCAATAAAGAAAAAATTTTCCATAAAATAAAATGAGCCACTCCCACTACTAGGTATCTACCCAAAAGACACAAAAACACTGATTGAAAAAGATACCTGCACCCCCATGTTTATTGCTGCTTTATTTACAATTGGAAAAA
>NW_004567114.1:39370820-39411578 GCF_000260355.1 Condylura cristata | reverse complement strand
TTTCATTCATAGCAGGAGTATAATGGACCAGGTGAGAAAATAACAAAAATAATGAACAACCATATACCAGAGACATTTTGCAGGGGTGGAGTGGGGAATAGGATCAAAAACAGGGTGTGGGGGGGGGGGGGAGTTGCCCGGGTTTTTGTTGTTGGCCCCGGGTTGCTTTGTTGTTGGGAATCTTGCGGGGTTTCCATTTGGGTTGGAAAAAAAATGTACAAAATAATGTAAAAATAAACTGTTATAAAATTAAAATAAAATAAAATGAGCCAGGAGATGAGCAGTAACAGATCAGAAAGAAATGTGGGGAGAAGAACAGAAAAAACATCAGATTACCTAGGTTCGTGTTACTCAAAGCCTATGAACTAAACCTACTGTGGTCAAACACTATAGGAATTACAGTTACATCTGCATATGGATTTTCTCTAGTCAGTCAATAATTTTTGAGTGCCTAATAAGTGTCAAGTATTATGTGAAGTGCTGGGAATTCAAAATGAATAAAACTGCTTATAGAGAGTTCATAATTTAGCAGGAATACAAAGCAGGCAATTACAACAGAAAGTGAACTGTTCTATAATGGTAATATTTGTGAGATACTCAGAATATAGGAAAAATAGCTCAATCTGTAACTCTGATATCTGAGAACCAATTTAGTATGGATTATGGTTGAACTGAGCACCCCCCCCACCTCAAACACGCACACACACACACAAAAATGTGAAATTTTAGTCCTCAATATATAAACCCATAATATATATATGGTTATATAATATATACACATATAACTCACTTAATAGAAGTGACCTTCTGAGGTATTGGGGAATATTGGAATTTAACATGTTGAAAGGACACAATTTCATATTTTACTAGAGAATGCAATAAAATTCTGTTATTCTAAGTCAGTTATTACAGAGGCCTTAAGAAACTAATAGAGTAGGTGAACAACTTAATAAGATGTCCAGTACCAGGACTACAAAATTTTACCTGTATTCTCCAATTCTGAATGGCTGAATTTTAGGATGTTTTATTAACCTCCCACGTCTTACCAGTATTACCAAATGTAAGTACAATCATGTCTCCCATGAACTGTTAACAAAATTTACACAGCTCACCCTGCCTTAAATTACCAACCTCTCATTAGCCACACCATCACCATGACAACCAATGCCTTTTAAATCTGCACTTGCAACATTCAGAGAGACTCAGCAACTTAAGCTCCAGTTGCTTGGATTTCTCAGTCCATGTGGGATACTGTACCAAATGCCATCCACTGTGGGCTTATAAACAACAAACATTTATTTCAAGTGGTTGAGAAGCACAAGATCACACACCAGCAGACACAAGGCACTGATCCCATTTGTTTAGCTCCATTCTCATCTGGTTCTTGTCTTACTAATATCACCTTGGGGATGAGGGTTAGAATTTCAATATATGAAACTTATGGGGGAAGCAGGGTTAGGAAACATAGACTGAAGTCATGGCAGCAGAGTAACTACAATAAAATGTTAACGGAATCAGCAGAGAGAGAATCCCGAGTTTAACCCTCTTTGAACTTTGTATGTCTTTCCATGAGAAAGTCTTTGAACATTCTATCTGATGGCTCCTTTTGCATTTTGCATGCATGTAACACCAAACAACATGGACTGTTTTCACATGTTACCATGAGCCCTTAGTTCTAAAATATTAATTATCTCTTAAAAACTTTGTTTTCCCTGACATTCAGTTAAAGTCCTTTACTGGAACATGGCATTGAGCAAAATCATGTATGGCCTGAAGTAAGGACAATGTGACAGACACATGAATCTTGGTTAAGATGGTCCCATGTCTTCATTTATCAGAATCATTAATGTAGTTCTACTAACACCCATCTTTCTCCTAATTGTATGAAAAACATGACTTAAACATTCTGGTGGCACAGCAGGTTAAAGTGCCGCACTATGAAGCTATCTGCAGCCACTGCAGCATGAGTTCAATCCCTGGGCAGGGAGCTGACCCACATGGCACAGCATACCTCTCCTGTCTCATCCACTGCTTCTCTCAGTAGTGTATTTCAGTCAATTAACCTATTCTGGTCTCCCCACTCTGTCTCTGGTGAATCTTCTCATTCCCTCCTCTCCACCACCTCCCCCCCCCCCCCGCAACACACACACCTCTGGCCTATACCCCAGCTCTTATATGAAATAATAAATAAATAAAACCATTCTTATAAGAGTGGCCCAGAACTTCCAACATGCCTGAGGGGCAAAAGGAATGAGAATGAGCATGAGGGGTGGTCCTCCACCCTATTGCTTAGCCCTATAAAAGATTTCAAATATGTAAGTTTTTGTAGAAAAGTTTCCAGATAGTATGTATAAGATGATCCCACTTTTTTTTTTTTAAAGATTTATTTATTCATACAGAACTGGGATACAAGCCAGAGATACGCAGGGTGAGAGGATTCACCAGAGACAAAGTGGGGAGCAGAACAGGCAGATTAACGAAGTACACTGCTGAGGGGAGCAGCAGGCGGGTCAGGAGAGATCTGCCAGCCATGTGGTCACCTCCGGGGCAGGCAGGAATCAAACTCATGCGGAAGCGGCTTTAGATTCTGTGTTGTGCTTTAACCTGCTGCGCCACCAGGGAGGGCCGATGATCCCACTTTTTAAAGGCTGTTTTTATGGTGGTAAAATAGATGTCATATAAAATTGATCATTTTAGCCATGTTGATATGTTTAATTCAGTGGCATTAAGCACATTCACAAAGTTTTACAACCATCCCCACTATCCATTTGCAGAACTTTATCATTCCAAACAGAAACTGTATCCACTAAATAGCTTCCTGTTTCCCTGTCTCCCATTTGGTACCATCTTTGTAATAAGAGATTTGAAATCATGATGTCTTAAAATGCTTACTTTTGTGGCCAGCATTCACTAATAATCACTCAATACTTGTTTTATGCCTCTTAAAAAGTAGGTAATGAGGTTGAAGTTTATTTTTTAATCTATTCTGAACTTTATAGTCCTTGGAAACAGCACCTGTCACCACAGTAATATACCGGTGTTAAGAGATTACTAGCATGTGTTATCATTAAATAGAAAATATTTCCTATTTTTTTCTAGAGTAATAATTTTTATAATAAAAACAAAGGTTTCCATGACAATTTTAACAATAGAAAGTCCAGGAAATCACCTCAAAATAGGTGAAGAATTCACATTCAAATCACATTTTTTCAAAATTGCAAAACAAAATGATGTAAAAATAAACTGTTATAAAATAAAAAAAGAATAAAACTAACATATGCCATTAAAAAAAATTGCAAAACAAAGACTTGTAACCACACACATAAGACACTTGTGAATGAACTGGCACAAAATACAACACTGAGAAAGGATCAGGCAGGGGAAGCAGAGCCCAAGGCGAAGGGTTTGACCTGCCAGGTGGAAGTTTCAGGACTATCAAGGCTGTTGTTAAACAGTCATTTTACTATGGCTTTTCCAGGGCCTACTCACTATGTTGCTACATCTCCCGTGGTCTGACTTCTTTTAGCTATGATTCATTTCCCCTCAAGCCTAGGGCCTGGGCTAATTTGTTCAGCTATAGAAAGAAATACAATGCACAGCTTCTGATTAGAACTTCCAAAAATGCAGGACGTTCTCTAAGCATTGACCAGTGGGGCTGGTCTCTACACAGGAATATAGACTGTATCCTCTTTTTCTTTTGTTCTCCAAACATTTTCTGTCTCAAAACCCTTACAGTACCATGTACATTACTCTCATTTATTGCTGTTCTGAATGTGACGGCTTGATATTCAGTGGAGCAAAACCTATATCCTCCATAGATTCCCCTCAATACATGTAAATGATTCCACGTCTTAAATGTAGTTCTTTGCACGCAAAGGTACTGAACACAGTCATTTGGGTATCTATGCTAGTTTAAATTATAGTGTCTCAGTTTTATCACTATTTTTCAGGACTACTCAGAAAGTCACTAAATTATGTGTTCTGTCTACCAAAGGGAAGGTGATGTCATGGAGTCTGATTTGCTAACATGTTGGGGGCCTAATGTCTTCTTCAGTCCTTTATGGTGACTAATCCTGACCACATTTGCATTAATAGCCTTAACCCCAGTCTCAGGTTTAATTTGTTTAAAACTATATTTAGGCCTTTGGGAGTTTCTGTAATGAATTTCATTAAACAGAAAGATTATATAATGTACTCTTTTATGATTAATTAACTCTGTATAAAGATGGTAATTATAATTAAACTCCTAATTTGACTTGTGTGCCATTATCATAATAATTGATCAAGTCATTTTATCCCACAAGCATTCAAAAATTGCAATGCATGTGAAATCGCAACAATCGTACATCATCAAAAAAATGTAGTTTTCACATATTTTACAAACTTGACAGTCTTTTTTTACAGTACTTGCTGCTAATAGTCTCTTCCCTGACTTCCCTCCAAATACCTTTTATTACTCAAAAGCTAATAGTACTGTTATCTGTAACATTTCCATTCCAGATCAGAATGACGGGTTTAACTTAGACACAGATGATGTTTTCACTTTTAAGACTCTTAAGTTCTTCAACTTTGTAAGTGAGCTTTAGCTACAACATTAAATAAGAAGTATGACCTGGGTTACTTGGTGAAAGCCTTGGCACTAGAAAGTATAGAATATTCCCACTTCAAAGATAAATAACTTGGAATTGTGGTTCTTCATAGCAACCCGGAAAATGCATACAGATGATCACCAGGAATTATAATTAACCTCAATGAACTGCCTCATTCTAGGTTTGCAAAGGATTTATCCTAAGACATCACAGATCTTCATTACACCCTCTTCTATCTGGAGGAGTGTACAATAACAGCTGTGAGGAAATGCTGAGGCAAAATGAACAGCATCATCAAGAGGACTATTTTTAGCCCACAGGATGGAGTCAGCCCAGGGCGCTGGCTGGGCTCACACACCAACGTGCTTACCATCAGCATTCAGCAGCCCCTGGGAGCAGGATTATTTCTGGTACAAGTTAGAATCCTTCGGGAACATCCTAACTGCATAGAATTATCTGAAATTGTTACACTCAGGTAAACATCTTCCTACAGTGCACAAAATAGGGTGGATTTTGCAGTATTGAAGACTCACATCAGAAACTATCTTCCTTAGAGGCAGGGAATAAAGTGAATACACATAATGACACATGGCTTTTTTTTTTTTTTCAGTTTTCAAATCTTACTTATCTTTCAAAATGTAGCTCAAGCATTGTCTTCTACAAGCAGCCTTTCCTGCTCATCTATACCAAACATATCTCATCCTGTGCAGCAGTATATGACTGTAAATGCCTTCTGAGTAAGAAATCATCTTCCATTCATCTTTGAAGCACCAACACCTAGCACAACACCTGATGATAGGGTAAAAGAGATGTTGCTCAAATGACTAAACAAATGTCCTTTTCAGTCCTGACATCCAATAAATTTGAAACAGTGAAGTCAGATATCCATGGCAGCCTTTCATAAATGAGCCACAGGGCTGCTTAACCTGTTAGAGGTGGGAAGACTTTACAAATTATAGAGAAAGAACAAGTTTGTTCTATGAGACAAACCTGAGATAAATACCAATTAATAAAATGCTAGGGAAGAAAAAAAAATTCACTCTAACTGTACCCATACCAGTATGGAGTATATTACATATTGGTGTATTTTGTAATATAGTTTTATTTTATATTTCCCTTAAAATACATTTAGTTTATCATTTTTGACTGCTTGAGTAGTATTCCATCACACACACACATACACACCCGCTCTCACACATATATATACCACATCTTTTTAATCCAGTCATCTACTTTTTGAACAATTATATACCAGAGATATTTTATAAGGGTGGAGTAGGGAATGGGATTAAAAATGGGGTGGAAAAGGTGCACGGGACTATGATGATGGCACAGGGGTGAACTGGTGGTGGGAAGTCCATGGTGATTACAACTGAGATGGGAAAGGCACAAAATCAAGAATAATGTTAAAATACATTAAAATTTAAAAAAAATAAAATAAAGGCTCATGAGCAAAAGAAAAATACAAGTTAGTTCATTTGTTATTATCTATAATTTTGTCGAAAGTACAAGGAGCATTACATAATATTGGCTTTTTTAAAAAGTTCAGTCTCACTTCTAGGCATCCCAGGGAACAGACCAAGCCAAAGGAGAATGGACAGAGCACATTTCACTTGACATTCTTCCCCTGGAGATTTCACCTAGAAGTTTCACACAAGGATGTTGTGCTTCAACCTTTGAAGTAGATGCTAATGCCTGCCATACCATCAGAGCACAGAATGGCTTATTCCACTATGAAAAATCAAGGAAGGTTCAGAAGATGCCCTTAAATTTATACTTAAAAGAATAAAACAGATGGGTTATTTTTTCCTTCCTTTCTTGTAACTTCCTTCACAAAGAAAAAAAAGATATGCATAATTGGATTCATCATAATCCTTTGCCCACAACATACACTTAGTACTGGCCCATGCCAAAGCAAGCAAAGACCCTTGAACAAGATGGTTTGTCACAGATTAGAATCTTATTCCACGGTTAAATCACAAAGTCTGTATAAAAAGCCAAAAAATGTAAATCTAATTATCCTAGGAGTTTTCTTACATAAAGTACAAAGTGTGCATGAACATAAATGTGCAATTTACATGATTTTGATCAAAATTTCTGAATCATATTAATACACCGGATCAAAATTCAAGAATCAACTAGCTGGAATAGTGGAATGAATTTAAAAACTATCCATGTAGATTTCAATTATTCAAACTTTTTCACTGCTATGAAAACTTTCAAATACTTGACAGCCCATGAGATATAGGTAGAGAAATTCAAATATTCTCTTTATGCTACAAGATATACTCAATTCTCTGTTTTCTTTAGGAGTTCAAGATTCTTCATTTTTGAAGATCTACAGTAATTTCAATTGCAGAGTAAAGTGTTAAAAATTACAGAGTTCCATTACCCCAACCCAGTTTCTCTAATTATTAACATCTTCTATCAGCATGGTTACCCTCTTGAAACTCTTAAACCAATATTGATACATTATTTACTGAAACTCATTATTGATGCACATTTCCCTAACTTTTACCTAGTGTTCTCTTCCTATTCTGGGAGCTCATGCATGTTTCCATGTTGTCATCTATCTACATCTCCTTAGGCTCCTCTGCCCTCAATAGTTTGTCAGACTTTTATTGTATTTAATGACTAAGAACTTTGCATTGTGCTAGTCAGGTATTTATAGAATGTCCCATAGTTTGGATTGTTCTGATATTTTTCAGTATTTGAATAGATGTATAATGTATTTGAAATAAAACCATAGAGGAAAAACTACCACTCTCATCACACACATCAAGAGTAGAATTGGCATGATTTATGAATATTGACATTAATTTGGCTCACCAAGCAGAGGAAAGACATGTTCTGCCACTGTCTGTAGTTACACTTTCCTTCCTCAATAGGCTACAGGTGCTATTTTCAAGAAAATTATTGTGCATGCCACCCTGAAAGAGTATTGAATTGTGATCATGATCCTTTCCTGGAGGATGAAGTACCCACATACATTATTTGGAGTTCTTCTGTAGAGAATCATCTATTCTCCACAACTTGTTCATTCATTTATTTTTATCACCATAGATTCATAGATACTTAACTTCAATTTATATCTAATACTACTTTATTTATTGTGTTGTATGAATTGTTCCAGCTTTGGCAATTGGGAGTTTTTTCAGTTTACTCCTGTGTCATTTTAACATACTCCCATCATTGATTTTTCTAAAGCATGTCCATACTTTGTAGAATTATATGACAAAGATTTTCCAGACGCATCTGAGTCATCATTCCATAGATCATTTTAGTTTCTTTCTCTTGTTGTCTGTAATCTCTCACACCAACAACAAGAAATCTTGCTCCCAACAACTACCGTCGTTCAATTCCAGTATCAATGCATAATGGTTACAGAATTTTTCATTATTATCAAATGGGAGACAACTTTATGAACCAGTGAGGTGTCTGTTCAAGCCCTTTTCCAGTATCTTTGTTTTCTTATTTTTTAGTTCTAGGGGGGTTTATATATTTTAGATACCAGTCTTTTATCAGATATAAATATTCATATTTTCTCCTAGTCAATCATTTCTCTTTTTATTCTCTTAGCAATGCAGTTAAGACAAAAGTTTTCCTTTTAATATTATATAATTGATGAAATATTTTCTTTTATCCATCAAGGTTTTGATGTCACTTTAAAAAAAAATACTCTGTTCTAAGCCAAATTTTCCTTACAAGTTAGGGGTTTTGCACTTTTTATTTAAATATATGATCCATTTTGTTTATATTTTGCATAGGCCAGTTTGGGGTTATTTTGAGTTTGTTGTGTGTGTGTGTGTGTGTATTGATGCCAATTCTCCGTGTTTCTGACTATTTAAAGTATGTGTGTGTGTGTGTGTGTGTGTGTGTGTAATGGTCAAGAAAAATGATGGTAGAAGTAAGAAACTAAAGCTACATCTGGATTAAGTGAATTAATGATGTGATTCTACAGTGTTCACCATGAGGACATTTTCTCTCTTCTCACAGCTCCTCCAAGGTAGTAGTATAGCAGAATAAAAAAAGCTTTAGGAGGACTGACTGGTGTTTGGGTTCTCATTTGTCTGTGAGAAAAATGCCTTCCTGAATTACTTCATAGGGCTCTTTTAGAGGATAAAAAACAAAAGGCTTATGAAAAATCAAAGCATTTTGAAAAATCCGAAGGTCAGCACGAATGTAATTTAACAAGTACCACTTTCTAATGAACAATTTTCCCTTCTTACATTGTTTGGGAGAAAAGAATCATTCCTTGCCTTATTGGACAACTTTTCATTACATAAACATTTCATCATATAAACAACCTAAGGAGCATTTCCTCACCAAGCTGAGGCCCAGTGCAGTCTGATTGGCACTTTCTGTAGAGAATTGGATGAGATTAATCATCCTCCAACCCTTACCCTTCCTGCTTCCCTTTCTGTGTGAAGCCTAGAGAAATGATGCTTTCTGTGAAAAGATAAACTTGGCATATTAAGCATTTGAAGAGTTTATTTTGAGCAAAAGTCATCTCGAATAGAATTGTACCCAACTGGAAATGGTTATGCAGATGCCAGAGAAAAGGCCATTAGTAGAGCAGAGATGGACACACTCGGAAATGATTTGACTGGCTAGAGCTTAGGCATTATTTGGAAAAGCATAGTTGGCTGTTTGTGATTGATTATCCTTAGTGTTTGGTTTCTTAACCTTGAGATATTTTACAGATTAGGCTTTAGGTTTGCTTACCTATGCTGTGATGGTATTAGAACCACCTCAGTCTAATACCCTCCTTGTTAAATTAATTTAGCAACCCACTTTTTTAGCAAACTGGCTCTCTGCCCTTGACAGTGAACAAGATCCTGTTTTAAGCTTTCTTCTACACACCATATTCTGCCTGGGAGTATCTCTCACCTTTACCTCACATTGTAAATTTAAAGTCAGTCACAGTCCTCCACCACAGAGCTAACTGCCACAGAGACACCAGCCCTCCTTCCTCCAAATCATCTGAGGACAGGACAGGGACCAGTGGCCTGTACTGCATTAGTGCTGCAGACTCGACTGCAGTGATGGCTATCCAACCACTAAGGACAAACTAGCCAATTATGGAGTTTTGTTTTCTGAGTTTTCCTCAGCCCCAGTCCTAGTCCTCTCCTGTTTTCAATAGTTTGCCAAGTCATTCTGCCTGTGAAATAAATTACCTAATACCTCTTTTTGGGCCTCTAGTTGAAATGAAAAGAAAAATACTTCCATTGCAAGATCTGAATAATGACTAAGTTCTCTTCTTTCAGCAAGACACAAGTTTTCAAATATAAAATATTCCTTAAGGACTAAAAGAAATGACTTCTTTCTAGGGGAAAAAAATGCAGGTAGGTAGTAATACTGTCAATATTGATATTTCCATTAGCCTGAAATCCCATTAGAGACACTTGTAATTAATTGAAAATATATTTTGAACACAGAAGATTTAACAAGAATACCATGTTCGCATTACATTCTAATTCTGTTTATCTGGGTCTTTCTATCTCTGGAAACAACTTATGTAATGAATACCTAACCTTTGCTATGTGAAATGAGGAACTAAATGAAGCTCACATTTAAATGTAACTGAAATTGTGTCAAATGAGTTGTAAGTGAATAAAGCATGTCAGAATGATTATTTTCTAAAGGTGACAGACACTTTAACTGCATTTCCAGGTATGTGGAAAAGCTATTAAAATTCTAGCAAGGTCTATCAGGTTCAGCGAATGACACTAGAAATTTATTACAGGTGCCAAATTCATCGTATTCTGAAGTGTGTTAATGTTTTTCACAGCAGACTCCTATAAAATTCGTTTAAGAGATTTTGGAAGAAAAGTGTGTTTATGAAAATCATAGAAGCTCCAAATGGAAAATAGGAGAACTGAACTAGTGTATGTGTGTGCAGGTGTGTGTGTAAATTGTTGTATTATCAAACAAGATAAACTGTAAATTCCAAAATAGCTCTTTCTATGCTTCCTGCCTTCCAAACAGACTTAACCTCCAATGTATTCAACAAACTACTATAGCATTAGTATTGCTTATTTTACAATGCTACCTCCACAGTTTATCTGCTCCCAATGCAATCACACTTTTAAAACCAGTCTCTTTCTTAATTAACTATATTCTAAGTTCCCACTAAACATGCAAACCATCCTTCATAAAGCCAACATTGAATAGAAAATACTAGTGGGTAAAAATAATATTTCTTTCAGTTTCGCTCTAATTCATTCAACTATTTCCACTTTGCTTTGTTTGCTGGTTGCTTATTGAGTTAGACAGGTGACTGGTTGCTCATGGCAAACCAGAATATTTATCTTCATGATATGATATAATTTAATGTGTTATATTTAAAATTGGATTTGAAGTCATCAATTCTATCCACAGTTAGCATAATTAAGGAAATAGTCCACATTCATCTCCTTAGATACAGATAACTGACTTCACACTAATCAGAAATATGCTGGAAAATATGCATATTGTATTCATTTTATTAAAGACTTTCACACAATAGAGAGGGTAAACTGGAAAAGGTATATTGTGAAGTACAAAATATTGAAATGCACAACATAAGTTTGAGGTTAATGGGGGCTACTCTACCTTAATGAATGCAAACTCTTCTGCTGTGTGACTGATCTAAACTGATCTAAGTAACAACTCATTGACCACTACAAATCAATGATTTTACCAGCTATTTTGTCATTTGTGGCTGAATAACAGTGAGTGTCACTCTCTGAAAGAATCACAGAACACTGAAAAGGTCCAGCTGAAGCTAAGAGGTATAGGGCTTGCTGATGGGGAGGAGGAAGGAAAGAGAAAAGGATGTCATCAATCAGTCGCAATCTGCAGGATTCTTAAACTATATTTTATGCTCCAATTATGAAGATAAGAGTCAGACAAACCAGAGCTACAGAGAAACAGAAGGCAACTGCCTTGGCCACATCTCAGCAGTTTATGCTGAAAGGCTGTATCTGAGCTGCACTATTATGCATTTGGTATATTATATCTCCAATGTGGTGGAATTTTGAGTAAATCATGGACTCATGTTCTTCTCAAGATTCTTTTCATTGCTATTAGCAACTGAGATTGCTAACTACCCTAAACAAGATGGAAGAGTCAAATATAAAGTTTCCTGTTTGTGCTTCAGTTTTTCAAGTCAATGTTTTTTGCACTTCTCACTGACTGTGAGCTCACTCTTTTGGTTCAGATATCGACCAATGTTAAAGTCTTCATCCTTCTCACAAGACCTTACCCACCCCTCACCCCAAGGATATTTTTTTCTTAAGATATAAAAATCAAATCATCAAATAAATGTATTTATCCTTCAACACAAGGTATGCCATGTAAAAGAAATATGCCACCTAGAAAACACAGAAATAAAAGACGCTAGAATGAGCAAATGTGAATAGTTCACTCAATTTATGGGGGTTGCTTCCTAGTTGGCTAGATAATCTATAATTTGAAGAGTGATGATAATTGGTGACTATTTTCTGTTAACAGCCATGTGAATATTCTGAATAGCTGAAGCTCCTTCTTTGGTACATCCTGTCCCTATCTCAGGTCTATAACTGATGTCAAGAACACATCAACACAACTTCGGTCACTTACCCCAAGAGGTCTTTTATGTATGCCCACAGCAGTATTGCTCTGCTGCCCTCTCAGATTTAGCCTCCCCTGAACTGCTATGCAGTGTATTCCCCATAAGTTTTTCCAAAGAAAGAAACCCATCCAGAAAACAGAAGCACACCTGCTATTTGAAGTCAATGGTGTATTGTTGATAGAAGACAAAAAGAAAACTGAACTCCTCAACTCCTATTTTGACTCACTGTCAATGGAAAAGATATTTACACTAAATTGAGTAGAACAAATATTGGTTACCTGGGAATTGAAACAAAAAATGAGAGAAAAGGTTGTAAGAGAACAGCTATAGGCTGTTATTAAGTTCAACTCTCTTGACCAGAGAATAATATTTTAGGTTCTGAATAAACTTTCACTTGAGGTAGACTAACTGCTGTGGGTAACTTCAGAGAAGTGTAGAAAATGTAAACATTGCCAAGAACACTGAAGAAAGAAATGTTGATTCTCATTTTCAAACGGCTTAAGGTACATTTAGTACAAACTTAATTTTCATGCAGGATCGAATTATAAAAGGAAAATCTGTGATCAAGACAGTAGAGTTTGGCAGCTTTTCTTGAATGATAAAAGTTTCTTTCAGAGCTTGTTCAATGAAGGGTATATTTTTAAAAAAAAATGATTTAGGTAACTGATATATAGGCAACTATACACACAAACATCATGTATATATACAAAACTTTGCATATAATTTCAGGAAGTTTATAACCCCTCTTATATCATTTCTGTGGACAAGAAATTAGTTTGATATTCCATTAACAAATTTTTTCTAGGTACCTATGATGGGTCATTAATCATAGGCACTAGAGCTAAAGTGGTACAGAAAATAGATAAGAGAGCAGTTTTCAAAGACTTTGCAACCTAGTGGAGAATTCACAATAAACAAGATAATTTCAGAGCCTATAAGTGTGATGAAGAAATTAAGCAAATCAAAACCTGGTAGAATTGCTGGCCATGGCCTCCAACTCCAGCCAAGAAGCAATCACTCAATCATCTGGTTTCATTAACACACAGCTTAGACCCCATGCTCACTCTCTAGCTAGAAGTGATCACTGCTAAGAGAAAGTTGTAGAATTTCATTTGATTCATGAAATAAAAAATCAAGATCTACCCTGCAAGTAATAAGCAAATGTCCATCCTTTGTTCATTACTGAAACAAAAAAATGTAGCTTATAAGAGAGCTTTGGCGCCATGAACTGGACATAAAATTTGATTTATGATCCCAAAATGATTTATCAACTGTCTATTTCCCAGTAGAATACAGAACTCAGAAGTTATATGAATTAGCTCTAAGTTCTAAACTTGAAAATCCAATGACTTGTAACATCTCCACTTAAATAATTCAGAGGTTCCAAATTTAACCTACACAAACAAAATCAGCTCTTTGTAGCTTTAAAACTTCATCCTATTAGAAAATTGTACCTCCGTGTACCCAGTTGTTCACACCAAATCCCTGAAGTCATCCTTCAGATCTCTTTTCCCAATCATCTTGTAATATTGGTTGGTTCTTCCTTCACAATATATATAGGACCATTTCTCTTCTTGCAGTCTTATTAGACATTTCCCTAATCAAGAGCACAATCATATTTTTCCTGATCTGCAGAATAACCACCTGAATGTCCTCCAGGCACCTACTTACCTCACACCTATCCATTATTTTCATAAGTCAGACTGTGATATTGACTTGAACCACAAATAAGATGTGTCTTTCCCTTGTTAAAATGTCTTCAATGATTCCTCAGTCACTCTGACATGACCTCAGGCCTCAACTGACATGATGTCTGCCTATATCTCTATCTTCATCTCAAGCTTCTACTAATAATGCTCCAATCTTCTAATGAATCTTCAAGAACACCAAGTTCTTCCCCAGCCTGAGTCCTTTGGGTATTTTCTTTCTTTTCTCTAGAATGTTCTATTTTCCAGTTTTCCTCTAAATTAGTTGACTCCTTTTCACCCTCAAATTTCATCTTATGTGATACCTCAGTAGAACACTCGACAACCCACTTGAAAGCAGAATTCCTATCCCCTCTTCCTTCCACTATCTCTAGCTATCCTTACCATGCTACTTATTTCCTTCCCAGATTTACTACAAATTATAATTAGTTTTACATATAAAATATCTGCCCCCCAATACTGTACACTCCAAATGGTAGGAACTATATTAATTTTGCTCACTGTACATTAGGCAGCATTAAAATTAAGGGCATTAAAATTAAGGCAGCATTAAAATTAAGGCTCTAGATTTGGACTGCCTGTATTCAAATCATGCCTTTGCTGATTTATAATTTTCTGAACTTGATTTAAATGATATTGTATGTGAAACAGGAAAAGAAGAGTACTCATCTCAAAGGTTTTTAGGAAGGTTCAATAACATATTTACAGTGCTTGGCATATAGTACATGCACAATAAATAACAGCTGTAAGTATTTAGTGCCTCACATATAGCAACAGCCAAGTAAACTTTTGTTAAAAATGAACAACTGTCTCAATGATTTTTCCATGAGATGTCAAAACTAACTAAAGATAATATGTTAGCAAATGATTCATAACTGGGAAAACTTATAACCTCAAGAACTGTCAGTGCTGCCCACTCTGTGTTGAGCTCACACAGTTTTGTTAAATATTCATCATATTCTTCAATTCCTAAAGGCTCACCACAAGCTTACACCATAGAGTGCATCAGAAACGTAAAAAAAAAATTCTGCCTGACCATGAGCACCCAATTTGTTTCCTGTACCCCTAAGTCTAATTATCCCTTTAGATTTCCTAGACACTTGAAAAAATGACCCTACTTTTATCCAAGATCATGCTCTACTTATACTTTTTAATTTCATCCTTTCCCAACTCCAATTGGATGTGATTCCATTTAATTCTGCCTTCCCACTCAATATCTGCTTCTATGTTGAAAGAAGAGAGAGAGAAAAAGAGAGATACATTGCCCTTAAGGGTTCAGTTCTTTCTCTCTCCCCTCTCTCCCTCCCTCTCTCTCTCCTTCTATTCACTCATCTACAAGTCCTTGATTTCAGTCTACAAGAATGCCATTGTTTCTACCCAATATTCTATCAATATATTCTGTTGTTCTCTTTGCAGCCATACAACCTTTCTTGCCACAACATTTCTCTATATAAAGAAAAGGGAGGCAATACTCAAAATCTGGAATAAATGTCACTTCCCTTTTTAGCCTGCTCTATTCGTGTTCTCCCTAGGCAAAAATCAATCAATTTTCTCCTAGTAACGCTTCATTCAGACACATACTATATGTCCAATTCTCTTTAGAACAATGTAGCTAGATGAGTGGATATAAAGGTAGAGAGAAATATTTGAACCCTTTAAGAGCAATGTATATGTCACTCTTTTTTCTAAAGATTTATTTATTTATAAATACAAGAGCTGGGACATAGGCCAGGGGAGCTGGGAGGCCAGAGAAGTGGGTTAGCTCCCTGGCCCAGGATTGAATTGTGCTGCAGTGTGTGCCAAAAGCTTGATAGTGCTGAGCCTTAACCCTTTGTGCCACAGGGAGGCCCCTGTCACTCATTTTTTAAAACATTTCATTAGTAGAGTACATAGTTTTCTTTTTGTACTAACAATGTTTTGTTCACTGTGCTAAGCATCTGACCTTTAATCAAACAGAGGGAAACTGTAGTATTTCCACTTGCAGATAAATAAATTAAGTCTTAAATAATCAGTTTATTTGCCTAGTATGCTAGCTATCTATCTTAACTATCAAATTGTATTTTCTCCCAGAAATTTCTGGAAGGGGAGAGAAAAAGCTAGAAAGGATAAAGTGAACATAGTGTAGACACAATCTACAAAACTCCTTGTCAACAATTGTGTAATTTTTATTATCTCTACATTTTGTAAACAAAAGCAAAGTGCTGGCAGGTATTACAATGAGGGCAAGATTATATTCCACTGCTTATTCAACTATCAGATTTTTCTTGGTTTCATTGTTTTGTAAACTTTCACAGACCATTGTTACTATGAGTCTTAGGGAAGAAACAGCAGAGAAAGCACAAGTCATATTTTGGTCTTACAAATGTTGAAAGGCGACATAAAGTGAAATGATATATAAGAAAAGCAATTTGACCATGGGCTGCTGATATAAGCATGAGTTTAATAGTTATGGCATATTTCTGATTACAAAAACATCATCAACCTTCTAAATAAAGACCCAACTAAATACTTCTACTATTATATAATAGTTTATATTTATTCATTCTCATTCATTTTCTCATCAGTTTACTCCAGTTCAAGGTCTTAGGTTCCAAGACCTTAATTCATGGCACAGGCATGAGCCATCCCTGGACATAAGGACCCCCCATTATAGAGCACACATGTACACACACACACACACACACACATTCATAGTGGGAAAATTCAGACCTTCCAATGAATCTAACGTTTTCATAGGTTACGTTTTTGTCAGAGGAGGAAACCAGGGTACCAGGAGAAAACTCAAGCAGACATGGGGAGGAACTGCAAACACCACTCATATAGAAGCCCTGGCTGAGAGTCTCTCCCCCTTTCAAAAACATTATGAAAAAACAAGTCAACAGAATGAGATTATTTCCATCTAAATAAAGAAATCCAAGTAAGCCGAGTCCCTGCATGAACTCTTTTGGTAGTGAAGAATGTGTCCCTCATACCAAAAGAAAAGCTGGGGGCAGCTATGCTCACCACTGCACCAACGTGCTAAACAACCTGCATTGGCTGGAGATTCTGCCATTTGCAACAACATGAATGGAAGTGGAGGCGATTACCTGAGTGAAGCAAGTCAGAAGGAGGAAGACAAACATAGAATGTTTTCAATAACCTGTGGGATCCTGAGACAACAAAAGTGCAGACAAAGCTAAACCCAAAATGAGCCCTCGAAATCTAACTGTAGAGTGGAGGCAATCAGAGGAGATGGACAGCAACTGGGGAAGGGGGTCAAGTGGACCATGGTGGAGAATTGTGGGTGGTACTAAATGAAGACCCACTAAATGCTTCTACTAGTATATAATAGCTTATATTTATTCATTCTCATTCATTTTCTCATCAGTTCAAGGTCTTAGGTTTCAAGACTTTAATTGTGAGATGTGGTAACAAATATCTGAAGTGGTATGAAACTGTAGCTGTATGTTGCATACAGTGTTGTGAGCCAATGTTATGTAAATTAAGAATTCAATTAAAACAACAACAACAACAACGAACAGGTGAGACTAGAAATACAGGAAGGAAAAGGGGAGCTAGAGTATATAAATTAAAATGAGTACCAAGGTGAAATTAAGAAGAAAAATTAAAACAGTTCATTGAGTGGAAAGAGAGGACAGAAGGAAGCAATGTATTCAAACTTCTCTTACCTAACTAGCAGTATTTTAAGGCTCTGTCCTCAGTAAGCATTGGCATTAAAATTACCAGACTCATATATTTCAAAACCATAAAGCATGTGGTTGAAAGCGGGCGAGAGGCTGGAAACAGCACAAATGTATCCCTGTAGAAAAATACTTAAATTGTAGAATAACTTTACAAAGGGATTAGGCCACAGACAGCCAATGAAGTTCTCAGCTATTAAGGAGACTGGAGTCTAAATGAATTCGCAGCATGGGGACACTGGGGAGAGCCATGGAGAGAAGTGAGTGTTGCCGTTGACTCTCCCAAGCTTTTATCAAAGATACAAAGACAAAGAAACAAGAAAATAGCACACAATGTGTTTCTGCTGTTATAAATTAATAAGTTACTACTGGAACAAGTTTTTCTAGTCAGTAGGGACCAGGTGCACAGGCCAGTATGTCCTCAGAGAACAAGAGTCAAGTCTGGGAAGAAGTTCTGTTTGCAGAACTTCTAACCTCCTTGAAAACCCTGTGCAGAGTAAACAGGCACTTTCAGAAAACCCCAGCTCCCTTTAGGGCGGCAGGTGGCGAACAGATCATCATACCAATCATAAAAAGCACTGGCATAGAAAAATTCTAATATAGATTGCTTACTAAAAAAGAAAAAAAAAAGGCTAGACTATGTAATATGGTATTCAGCAGTTTGTAAACAAATTGAACTACCTGTTACAAATTGTGTGTATGCATATATTGCAAGATAAATAGTATAAATGTACTCAATTTCTTGATCTGTGTTCATTTCTAGAAGGTGAATAATTAGATGGAATGAGGAGATAAAAAGGAAGTAGAACATTTTGCTCCATAAAAAATTTACATTTAAATTTTTACAATTAGCATATGTTACTTGTACATATATATATATATATATATATATATATGCATGCATGTATGTGGATATACAGATTTATTCTAAAATATAGTAGTTACCAGTGAAAATAGTTTCTGATTAATGATGAAACTTTATTTATATTAATTGCTTTTTTTTTTATTTGCATCCACTTGTATAGAGTACCATACATGATCCAGAGATAACGGATCATACCTCTTCAAATCCACCACTGTGGCCCTGTAACTTCCACCATCATCCACTAAGTTTCCTGCAGCACTTACCTTTCTTTCTGCTGAGTTGTAATTAACAAAGGTTAGTATTATCTAGATTAGGGTCCCTTTTCAGAAGAGGAAACAACCCTGATAGGTAAAGTGATTTACCGAAAGCCTCATAGATATTTAGTCCAAGAGCTGGAAGGAATTAATGAACCGGTGATAAAGAGGGAAATCTTTCAGACAAGCTCACCAAGGTGTAGTTGTAAAATCTGTGGTAATAAACTGCATATACACACAGAATCAAGAAGGTAGGGATCCTTTTATTTGTTGCCTCCAAAGAAGTCATTTTAGTGTCAGGGGTCTACAGTACTTGAAGGCAAAAGCCAGAAAATCTTCAATGACAGCAGCAAACTTAGGGAAGAGGAAAATTATGCCTTTATGCCAGTAGAGAAGTCAAAAAGTAATTTGTTTCCAACAACATTAATTGCTTTCCTCCAGTGTACCAGGCTAAATACATATGACAATGTAATAGGGAACAAGAACAAACCAAGGATATTTGAGGTCACAGGAAATCCCAGTCCCATTACGCACACCCTAAGCAAATTACAAATAAAAACAGGTGACATAATAACACTCAGGAAAAAATAATTTAAGCATTTTTTGAACATGAAACCAAAATATTTTCACTAGACGACTTAGCATATGCAACACAATCAATTAAATTTATCAGACTGTCGATTATCCTTTTTAATTGAAGTAAATTTAATCAAATGAATAAAAGGAGGTGACTGAAATTTTGGCTGCTATTCAGAATCAAAGGAGAGAAGACTTGCTGTCAGTCTATTTTGAGGGATGGGTTGGCAATTAGACTATTTGAAGGTAACACTATACAGAGGCAGCTTCTTTCAGAATGACAAATATCAATCTGTACTTTGCCATTTTAGAACAGATTTGATTTTTAGGTTCAAAAGTTCTAGATCCAAACCATACCATCTAATGAATTATGATAGAAAAATAAGCATTTTTCTAAGGAAACCTGCATTCACAGATAACTGGCAAGAGTTGAACAAGCTCTATCACATGTGCCAATCCCAGTTTCTTAGCTTTGGGATTGTTTTATAGGTGTACATGATGCTAACCTATGAGGAATTAGGGAAGGGTGCATGGACTTCCCTGTATTTTCAGACTCTCGTAAATAGTAATTATTTCAGAATGAAAGTTTTTTAAAATCTAACTGCAATGAGCAATGGGGATTAAATGATAAATCACTGGCTAATTCTAGGCTTAAATGCTGTGAGTTGTGTTATCTCCAGAAGTCATTTTTATACATTGCACATCATACTTTCTTTTACAGGACTTTCAGTTTAACAAGCATTCCAAAAACTAAGAAAAACTGCACAGATGTTATCTGTAAGACACCTAGATGGCACTTTGTGTCATTCTTAGCTTCAGTGTAGCTTTGTTTGTGTTCTTATTTCACTTATTTCTTCTTTCACGTATTCTCTGTATAGGTTTCCTCATCATAAAAGTGATTTTTAAAAAAGGTATTAAGTTGTTCTTCAACTTATGCTTTCATGCTCATATTTCTGTCTTTTTCTAATAGAGTGCCAATTTTCTTTATTTCATCAATGAACCTAAAATACTCTAATGTTGGAAAAGAAAAATAAAAAAAAAATGAAATGTAATCTCTTCCTTTACACAATATCTTCAAATTTCCAGGTAGTTTTTCTCACTATTTACACCTTTTATTAGGGGAAAGTATTGTCTTGACTATAGGCTAGAGCATGATCACTAATCTAAATAATTCAAATATGCTCTGGTCATTGCTAGTCACCAGCCTACAGATAGTGAGACCCTAAGAACAACTACACATTTACTTTGCTGATCAACACTGACAAAATGAAAGCAGTCAGATACTAAGTACTAGAGGTTGAATGCCTGGTTTCCATATGTTAAATCCTAACTTCAACTGTGATGGTATTGGGGGGAGGGCCTTTGGGAGGTGACTGTGTCATGAGGGCAGAGTTTCATGAGCAGGACTAGTGCCTTATAAAATAGGACTCTAGAAAGCTCTTTTATCTTTGTCGTGTGAGATCCTCCAAAAAGACAACATTCTATGAACCAGAAAGGGGTCTCTCACAGGACACTATTTGTGGCATCTTGACCCTGGACTTTGCAGCTTCCCCAATCTATAAAAAATAAATTTCTGCTGTTTATAACCTAGGCAATCTATCTTACTTTGTAGCAACCCCAGTGTTTGACTAAGATAGCCTGACAAAAGTAGAAGGAAGAGTATGAAGACAATACGACCTTTATGATGAAGGCCAGAGTGACAATGCTTTAGATGTGGAAGGGCAGAGTGCAGCTAAAGATGTCCTTTCTAAAAGAATGCCAACAGGCACTGAACCAATATTTTCAGTGACCAATTAAAAAGCAAAATGCAAAGTCCTTGGTCTTGATATATCATTGACAGTGCAAAGTCAGTGCCTTAGCTAGGAATGTTGAGATTAAATCAGACTTTCTTACTGGTATTTGGGTCTGATCTGCTTAGACTCATCTTACTGGGTACTTGTCACAGGAAATTTCAGTTTATTCTCAGAACTTTTAATTACTTTTATAGGGAAATGGTGCCTGATAGTAGTCAGTAGTAGACAGTAATCCTTGTTCTTCAGAATAACCAAGTAGTGAGTGAAAGGGGCTAAATAAGGAGGTGAAAGGGGAAACCGAGGTGTTGTTCCATGTGATTATTTCCTTGAACCAAATGACAGCACCAGCTGCTACTCCCTTTCTCCTGAAATTGAGAGAAAAATGAATGGCTGTTTTTGTAATTGCGATGCCTTTAAATCTGTTTGCAAGGGATTTATTTCTATCCTACTGTCAATACATTTAGTAAACTGAGCAAAAGCCTGCTTTCAATGACAACTTCTTAAACTGCATTAAGCAGCTTTGTTTCCAGTTCAAGTCAATAGAAGAACAACATGCAACTCCTCTGTGATTTCTGGACTATTTGTCTTTCCCAATTAATTGACTCTGGAAGAACTTCTCCCCTTCACTGAATGTTGTTGCTGAATACAGAAAATAACAAGAAAACACTGCAGCTGACAAACACAACCTGAAACTTTGGCCACAATCTTTGCCCACAATGACAGCGTCATATTGACAAATAAGTGTAAAAAGTGACCTGTCAAAGGTCTTACAGAAGAATTCACTCCTGATTAACTGTCTCTAAGGACAATGAAATAAACAGGGACATAATGGTGAGAAAATGCCTCCTGTATCCTGGAAGGATTTGGTCAATGTCCAGATGTCATTGTAGAGTCATTGTAGAGTATGTAACAACACTTACATACATTTATAAGATAGGTGCTTCCTATCTTAGAAGAATATCATAGACAATGAAAGCACAAATAGATAAATGTAACTACCATCTATCTTGAAAATTTCTGTTAAGCAAAGGAAGCAACAATAGATTGAAAATTAACTTATAGAGTAAGAAAAGCTGTGCACGTGATGAGGAGATTAAGATTTAGAATATATAAAGAACTCATAACAGTCACAAAACAAACTGACTCAATTTGGACAAAGATTTTGAATATACAAATAGCCAATAAGCACATGAAAAGATGGTTAATATCATTAATCATATGGGAAATGCAAGCCAAAATGACAGTGAGGAATAATCTCACATCCATTATGTAGTCACTATTAAAAAAGAAAGAAAGAAAATAGCAAATGTTGGCAAGGATGTGGAAAGACTGGAACCTAAATGCATGGCCAATGAAAAAATAATGTGGTGCTACCCTGAAGAAAAATAGTATAAAATGACTGGAACCTAAATGCATGGCCAATGAAAAAATAATGTGGTGCTACCCTGAAGAAAAATAGTATAAAATGCCCTCCAAAGTTACAAATGAATTTACTATATGATCTAGCAATCTCACTCCTGGGTATACAGACAAGATAGTTAAAAGAAGAATCCTAGAGAAAATTGCACGCTCAAAAATAAATACAATTGCACACTCATTCTCATTGCAGCACTGTTCACAGTTGCCATAAAGTAGATGCAACATAGATGTAAAATGGGCAGATGAATGAACAAGATACATGATAGACAATGGAATAGTAGTCAACTTTAAAATATAAGTTCCTTCATATTCTATGGATGAGCTTTGAAGATATAATGTTAAGTGAAATAAGCCAGTCATAAGACAAAAACTGTGGTTCCATTACATGAGTTAACTATAGTAGTGAAATTCTTAGAAACAGAATGGTGGTTGTACTGGAGGTAGGGAGAAAGAATTATTAAGTTTCAGTTTTGCAAAATGAAAAGGTTTTAGAGACCTACTAAATAATGCAAAATGTAGTCACACTACTGCATATAAAAATGGCTGATGGCATTTTTTAGTACAATAAAAAAAAATAAGAAAGCAACTTACTAAACCATGTTCAAAACAGAAGGTTTTTAACCACAGTAAAAAGAGGAAAAGAAAGAAGGTGATTTACTATACCACATCCAAAACAGGTTTCTTACTGATAGGGTATTAGTGAAGCTTAGTTAATATTTGGGTTATCACTGTTAACCTTGCAAGTGAAAAAGGGCGAGTAAGACTACATTGATTATCTTGGAACTTTTAGACCCCAAATTCCAGAATTAGAGATCCAAACTCAGAAAGAAAAAAATTAAAAAAAAATGTGGGGGGAAGGTGGGAAAAAAGGCAAATGATCCTTGGATGAGTCAAATTAAACCAAGTATAATTTTATTTAGCCTTTGTACTAAATAAAGGGTATCTTTTGTGTAGCAAAAAAAAAAAAAAATGCTAAAGTCTATGCTAAGTCTTATGCTAAAATAAGTTTCAGTACTTTACTCCAATTATACAACCAGCACAGTAAGCAAGACGCATTCATTTCTGGAAATTTGACACAATTTATACCAATTTGAAATATTCTTTTTTTAATGAAAAAAGATTTATTTATTCATTTATGCACAGAAAAACTGGGGTGGGGTGTAGGTCAGAAGTGTGGAAGGGAGTGAGCAGATTCACCAAAGACAGAGGAGCAGAACAGGCAGATTGACTAAAATACACTACTGAGGGGGGCAGCAGGCGGGTCAGGAGAGGTCTGCTGTGCCATGCAGGTCACCTCCTTGGTTGGGGGGTTGGAACTCAGGCCATAGCAGGTGATATGTGACAGTGCTGAGACTTAATCTCTAAGCCACTAGGGAGGCTTTTAATTCATATCATTTAAACAAAACTCTTCTTTAATAGCTTCCTTCTAAATATTCCCTCTGAATCCTCTATTTTTCTTGGTAATCTTATATAGTAATACAAATTCAGCAAGAACATGAATGCAGACAACACTCAAACATGTAGTGTGGCAAGCAGGTACTATTCTCCTGAGTTCCAACATCTATCTACCTGCATGTCATGTACCACACGCTGTCCCCAAGTGTAACTCTACATAAAGAACATGCATTTCCTACACTTTTTAGTAATTCTTCCTCCTGACTTCCATAATTCTGTTAACACCCATCCAGGCATTTTTGCATAAAGTCTTGAAATGATTTCCTCTCCTGTCCTCATGATTTTAAGTTTTCAGACTTGTTTATTCTTCCTCTGCAATTTACCTCATTTATTTTTTCTTGCCAACTTAATTCAAGGCTTCTTGGATTAATTTCTTGTCACTTTTTACCTAATCTCTCATTAGAATTCTATGCAGCTCATAAAAGCAAACATTCTACCCCAATGTTGCCTATATCTCCCTACCTGCAGATACAGAATCTCAGAACACATTATTAACTCCTCCTATTTGTGCCATTTTTCCTTAAAATCATCCTGTCATTATTTTGTACTTTGAAGAATCTATGTTTGCAGTAAAAAAAAAAAAAAACTTACTGAAATTGCATTCAATCCAGAAAAACATCTTTGAACAGAGTATATCTATTATACACCATGGTGCTGCCAGAACATGAAGAGTATAGGAAGCCACAGAGACACTAAGCAGGCTCCAAGTGCCAGGCTGGAGCACAGCTGGGAGGGGCACTCTGAGGGCACTTCACTACTATGGACAGGGCTGGCAAGGCCCAGCCCAGTCACCCTGGGTGCAGAACCAGAGGCATGAGTTGGGCCAAAGAGGCTGGGGTTTTCAATTGTAGACCTCGCCACCGAGTGAAATATTGCTCTTTGGGACTCAGCACCTCCCCTAAATTGGTCTCACTTTGCTCTTGACGCTCGTCATTGTCACCTGGGACCTGCAGTTATTCATTATGGATTATGTGTACACGCTTCTGCAAGGCAGTATCCGTCTCTGTCCTCCCTATCAGACATCACAAGGTTAATGCAGAAAATGCTATCTAAGTGTTAATCATGTATGAAAATTGCCACTGAGCAGCAGAGGATTGAGAGGACTGAGGAACTCAGAAAGCACATTCCCTTGCCATAATAAGCAGGCGTAGGAGAACAGGCTGAGACGCTGCATCTCCCTGCAAGCCCTTATGAAAATGGGCGACACCACGCCTGCCTGCTAGGACACCATCAGTATTCTCAGTACCCGTATCGCGTATTTTATGGCACATATTGGGTGCATTTAACTGCGTGTGACCTCGAAGATACGCTCTTCCTAAAAACAGCTTGTGCAAGGGCAATGCACTTCAGACTTGGCCACAGAAGAAGACACGAGTGGTTATCACTGTTGTTATATTTCCATGGAGTGTTTGGGGTGTTAGAGGGCAAGAGGGTACTATATAGTGAGGAGATGTTCCAGAAAAGTGGAGTTCTTACAAGTGAAGATTAGTTTCTTTACAATGTAAGAATGCTTTGCTTTAACCATTCCAACTCAAATGCTTTTAAATGTTTTAGACTACTTCTTTAAAGGTGCAAAAATCCTCATGCTCCTTACTTCTCTGTAATTAAGTTGATCTCACTTCATAAACCTCTTTCGCTGTACCTTTGCCAATGAAAGGCAACTCAGTCTTTTTGGCTTAAAGTTTAGTTCCTTCGAAGCAACTTTTCTGTCCCCCCCCCCCTTTCTTCTCTCCTTTCCTGCTGGCTGCCTGTTGGGCTCATGGCAAAATCAGGGAGTGGCAGGGGCTAGGCATGTGCTTCACACCTAGATTTGCCATCTCTTCAATCAGGCCTAAGGCAGACAGGTAAAGACACATGACCTCACACACCAGGAAGGGTGGTGTGTGGGTGCAGGCTCACCTCTGCTGCTTCTGGAGAGCTTCAGAGAAAGAGCTTCAGAAAGTGTTTTGGCTACCTTAGAGAACTACAGGCTTCTGTCCTGAAACCCGCTGGTTTATTGCTACCTTGTTAACCTACTGACACAGCCTTTCTGGCCAGGAAAATGGTTTACATCAGGCTCTCACTGGGGCGGCCCTATTCAAAGCTTGGGGCAAAAGCCCCTGCACTCTTAGCCCCTCAGTCTACATAAAATGCTAATCAGTAACCCCTCCTTCTAGAATCATGGACACAGGAGGGGACACTGAGGCCTTCTCAGGGCGCTGGTCAATATCTAAGCCCTTCCCATATCCTCTTTCAATCCTCTTATCCTTTCTGGCCAGGAAAATGGCATTTACCTCATCAGGCATGCTTCCCACTCTAGAGCTTATGGTCCAAATTCTGTGAACTGAATCTTCCTGGCTTCAGGCTTCATTATTTAAAGTCAGGTTTTTGGAATTCATGAAATTTGTTTTTCTGACCTGAGTCCCTGGTTATTTCAATTGAAAGTTGTAGCTTTTAAGACTTTTATCTCTGCTATAGATATATAGAAATATGCACAAGAGCTCAAAAGCTAAGAATTTGACTCCCTTCTTTCTATACCATTTCTGCCCTGCACAGTATAGCAATATAGATAACTCCCATGCTGTTTTGATAAGAAGTGAAGAGGTAGAAGGAATTGAAAAAATACAGTTCAATATCAAAAGCAGTAGGAAGCTAGCATGTCTTCATTGCTGCTTAAACAGGGGGTGCTAAACATAATTGTGCATTTTCTGGGTAACAGCAGGTCCTTATTGGCCTGGATGATAACTATCTTGTCTATCTGTCTTTAGTGTCTCTTCTCTCTGGCCAGACCAAATTGTCACTGCTACTTTGTTGCCCACCTCCAACATTTCTCTGCCTCTTTTCCAGTTGGTAGTTTCTTGGCTGCTATGAGCTAGGAAAGCAGATAACAATGTGTGTTAAAAATCGTGTGTTAAAGAAAGTCAATAAAGCTCTGACCCTAGGAGGTAAGTGCATGCCTTTGTAACCACCATGTCAGCCTTCAAGGCTCTTTTTTTCTTACTTCTAAGTTTGGGCTGGCTCCCTGAGGGTAGAGGTTGTCAGAAAGTCTACCTCTGAATAAGCGGGTCATTACTCTAATTTAAAGCATAGTATGTATCATTCTCCTTCATAAAAAATGACACAGTAAAAGCCTTGTAATTTATACCAGGAGCATCATGTTTGAACTTACAATGGGAGTCAAAGCCCCAGTAGGTTATTTTCAGATAGCGCTACAAAAGACTAACACACCACAAGGAAGCAACGGGTTTTTCTCTGTTTTCATTGATGAAAGTGTATTTCCATTTCTCTTTCCCCAAGAACACTGACTTCAGCTATTCACAGTTCAGATTTCTGACCCAGCTGCCATGGCAAAGGTTTTAACCTGACATCTTAAACTGTGAAAGATCAGAACACAAATTGGGCTGTAAAACCAAGACATTATCTTATAATTGCTTGAAAAAATATCTCAATTAGAAACAAAGTCAGTGATAAAAATATAAAGCACTCAGGTCAATCTGTAGGAAGTTCTTAATCATCTAAACAGCTAAGATCACATAGCAATTATCTTCCTCCTACATCCTGACCACTTGAGGTAACAACTTCCTAACTTCAAAACTGAAGTCTTTAAAGCTTTGGGCATGCACAGTTTTTTTCAACTAATAGCAATGCTTCTGGTGAAGAGGTGCAAAGTCCATAACCCTCATGAAACACACAAACAAAGAAGGAGTTACTCCTCCTACTTCTACAATTGAAGACATATGGTGCCGGCAGATTCAAAACAGAAAACTGTCTAGTTGGTTTTCATATTCTCTTTTTCTCCATATCTCACTTGCTAATAGGAAGGATGTGTTACCTTAGCAAGTGACACACCCCAAATACTCCTGTCTTACAACATGTAACAAATGTCACTAGTGCACCTGCCAGTTTACAGCAGCCGCATCTTGCTACTTCAGCTGTAGCATCACAGTGAATCTCCTCTACTTGCTGATGTAAACTATTTTTAACTCTAGCCACCTTTACTTGTGTTGGAGATTCAAAATAATTCATATTTAGTAGTTCATTGAATGAATTCGCTCATATTTATTAATTCATACACTAAATGCTAGCCAAACAAATTAACACAGCTCCTCCCTGTATCAGTTACGCATTGTTCCATGAAAATATTACCACAAACTTAGCAGCTTAAAATAACACATTAATTATCTTACAGTTTCTGTGGGCCAAGCACTGGCCTCATAGACTTTATAATTTGGGAGGGATACCATCAAATTCTGCTATTATTATGTTGCGATGTGCAGTTAACAACACATTTAGACCTAGCAGGGTGGGGTAATGATACCGGTGAGCATAGGTTTGTAAACTCAGTGTTGAGTTGCTGACTCCCTGAAGACCATGATGAAATGCTTCTCAAGACTGCTCTGAGTCTGTCATTCTTACACCTAATCAATCTTCTCCTCTTCCCTCAATATCACTCCTCTCCTTCCCCCACTCCCTTCTCTCCCTCCCTTCTTTCTTTCCTTCCATCTGTCCACTTAGAATTTGATTTGCATGGCTGTCTGGAAGCTTTTAATTTCAACCAGCTTCATCCCCATTTTCCCCCACAGGTGACTTCTCTAATAAATATATATTTAGTCTTATCTCACATCAGCCTCTCAGAGGATCTGAATAGCACAAGGATTAAAGAAAGTCATTCTGCAACTTACTGACAGCAATTCAGTTATACTGCAGACATTATACAAGTTTTTACAGAAGGGGGTCCTTGTTAGACTAGAGTGTTCATTGGATACATCATTTCATTAATTAAGCCATGTTGAGTGTTCTTTGCTTTCATTCACAATGTCTATAAACTATAATTTCAGACCATAAATGCTTAATACTGATAGACCATGTGAGAGATTATCTTTATGTAATCATTATCTACATAGATGTTGATATGACATAAGTAAAACATACAACATGAAAAGGACCTAATTTAGAATCAGAAAATAGAGAGCCAGAGACCCATGGGGTCATCATCATGTGTGTAAGTGCCTACAAACCAGATCTTAGTACCACTCAGAATCAGGAGTGGCAGAGGGAAAGAATGCCAACTTTCAGGCAAGTGAAATGTTTCAGGCATTAAAAAGACAAACTGATTTTATTAGAAGGACTGGAATTCAGACAGATTTATGTATGTTTACATGGGGTTGTCCAAGGGGACCGTCTTGTCTGCAGGTTGCCAACACCTACAAGTACACTTCAGATTCTCTTATTCTCAGAAACAAATTTTTAATAAATATGCACATGTGTGTTTGATCTCAAATCTATCTGGAACATTTCTCCTACAGTTTCATTTCTCAGGCTCTCTTGCGACTAGGTTAAAAAGTTTAAGCCAATCAATCACCTGTGCATCAAACTGCCAGGCATTAAGTCCCCTCCAGGTAAAATGTCTAGAATGGTTTCTACTCTCCTTTATCAACCCACACTAACAAGTCAGTCTCATCAAGTTTATCAACACAAGAAAAACCAGCCAACTGACTACTAGGAATTGGGGCATCATTATATGAGTGGGGTTTTTACATAGTAACATGAGACTCTATCAACAGTATCAATGCTAATAATTCTGGTGTTTTTCAGCATCCAATTTAAAAAGTAGGAGAACCTCAAGTTTGGCCAATCAGAATCTTGTTTCTTTTATTAATACAGAGGGTTATAGTACTGATAGTAAGACCAATGTTACAATTGTATCATTTGAAGTCACTCAATGTTTAAACCCTGAAATGGTTTCAGTTTAGTTTGATGTACATGATTTCAAACTTTTAAAACAATTCTTTCTGCCCTTCTGTCACATTAAAGAAATGCAGTATGAAGGAGCTACAAAAAGTTAAGAATACAAGCACTGTGTGATTCAGCATGCTTGACTTGGTTAGATCACTTCTAGGTATCTAGCTAAAGAATATGAAAACACTGATGTATATATTCATGCAACTCTATGTTCATTACAACACTACTCACAATCACTGTGATATGGAAACCACCTAAATGTCTATGAGTGAAATGCCTGGATAAAGAAGTTATAGTACATGTACTCAGTGGCATATCACCTAGTTATTAAAAAAAAAATGAAATTTTGCCTTTTGTGAAAACATGGACAGACTTTGAAGTGATTATACTAAGCAAAATAAGTGAGAAAGAAAGAAATATCACATGACTTCATGCATATGGGGAATATAAAGAAACAGAAAACCCTTAGAAACTGACAAGAAATGGCAGTTACCAGAGAGGAGAGGCTTGGGAAAGCTGGAGTCAGTTGATAGTAGTGGGTGGTAATCAGACTTCTGAGGGGGAAGTGGTATAGTATGCACTCCTGAAACTAGGAAGTATTGTAATGACACATCTGTAAAATGAAAGAAATGCATGTTCTCTCCTTCTATTTTTCATTCCCTTATCTTCAGAAGAAGTTTTCCCTCAGATGTTTAGCAAAAATTGCTGTAATACTAAGGTAGGATTTTCATTTTTCACTGCATCCTTGGGGTTTCCTAGATTCCTGGTATTTTGTGGATGAATTTTCCTTTCTCTGTCTCTCCCTTCTTTCTCTACACAATCCTTTACACAACCCTTTATAGAGGACTCCATCAAATGATTCAGCAGGGCAAGCGATGGCAGATCTAGTCTGGAGAGATGCCTTACATTGCATGAAGCATGTTTATCTCAGCCACATACATCTGATGGTCAAAAGAGAATTAGGAGTACTTAGTGTGAGAGGGCACTACCTCAAGAGAAGGAGGGGTTTGGGTGCAGGCTGCTCATCTGTAAGCTAGGTAACATTTCGGCAGATCATTCAATAGTGACAGCTCATTTTCCCAATTGCAAAATGAAAGTAGAGAGGATTAAATGAGTTTATTTCTACCAACCTATAAGCATAGTACATAGTAATACGGGAGACAAATAGAAGGTACATATGTAAGAAAAAGAAATAAAGCCCTCTATGAAACAAAATTCTTCCTAGCAATCTTGAAATTTGCAACATCTAAGACCAACTACATTTAGTTCTAATTTTCTACAAAGAAGTGTCAAAGATAAGCAATTGACTACATACGTTTATTTTTACATAAATAGACAAGACATAAATACATTATACATTAGGATTTATAAAAAGTAATGTGCATTTTAATGGCACCATGATTCTGTCCTTATATTTAAACATGTAACTGAAATGTCACCATTTTAGAGAAGTTGCCATTACTTCATCTTTTAGAATTTTAATTTTGGTAGAAAAATTGTCCTTGAGACAGAGACAGGTGTCTTGTTAAATGTCAAAAATCTATAGAAATCATATTATTATAAAGCAGAATGGATGGTATCAGGTATACTTGATTCCTTAAGCACTTGTTTAATCTACCTCAATAACCTTTTTAAAGATTAAAATGAAAATTGGTATTTTAGTCTGAGTCTGAATATCAAGGCATTTAGACAATTTAGAGCTGGCATATCATCCTGTTAAAGGTTAAATTCCACTCAACATAAAAAAATTAACACAGCTAGTAAACTTTAATGTCCAAAATCAGGCCTTTTCAACTTTTAAATACTGAATCTTACTTTGAAATATAGCTTCCAAAGATTCCCTTTTTAAAAACCTATTTTCTACTAAAGAAAAACACGTTAAGACCACTATAGACCCAAATGAGATGTATCCCCTTGCACAGTTACCTCCTGTGATAGGAAAATTTCACTTAAAACTTTTGGAAGTTTGCTTTAGATAAATATTCACAGCTTATACATTTTCAGAGCTGTCAATGCTTCTTACATTTAGAAAGTGAGCCAGAACCACAGAGTCCCAAACTCTTTAAATGATTCCAGAAAGTTGTTTATTAATACCTTTCTGTTAGAACAACTTGTGTTTATGGTGATTGTTTACAGTAATTATTTACAGACACACACTATCATTGAGATTGTCAGAAATGAGCCACTCTCAATAAAAAAAAAAAGTAAAATATTGCTTACAAACCTTTCGTGTTATTGTACTGAAAGATGGTATATAGCACTTTGGAACCAGGTTTCAAAATATGGGACATTCCTAACTAGCAATGTGACCAAGAATAACTTAGCCTCAACTTCTTCATTTGCCTGAGTGGAATACTGTCAGGACAGTCACAGGAAATGTAGTGTAGAAAGTGTTGAAGAATTCCTGACATTAGTTCATTCCCACCTATTTCCCTTCATTAAAAAAAAAAGTAAAATAAAATAAAATTTCAAATGACAAGACATGTGATAAGGTAATAAGTTTCACTGACACCAACAAATGATCATTATTCAAGTCTTAAATGTACTGTTTTGCAGTGTTATTTTCCCTTCATAAACATTCTCTCCATAGGATTACAATGCAAGAAAATTCCTGTGATAATAATAAATTATCTAGTAAAATTTCATCTACTGTAATCACCTTCAAGCAGAATCAAGTTACACATTAATTTATTTGGAATTGTCACAGGTATGAATACAGACCCAAAATTAGAAACAGTGTGTTTTGGGACCCAAAAGGAAAGATCAATATTCAAAATAATATATTTGTTATAAGGAAGAGCAATTTTAAGCTCCCAATCATATTTGGGGGACAATAAAAAGTCTACTTTTTCCCCCAGGTTGCTATCTGTCCAAATCTCTGGAAGTCAGAAATAAAGTTCCTAAGAATTGCAAGTCCCTCTAAAGTAAGCTAAAGCCTAATCATAAAAGGTTTCATGTTAGGAGCTTAAAGAACTTGAACTTACTCTGTAGAGTAAGCTTGAGTGTTTTTTGTTTTTTTTTTAAAGATTTATTTATTTATTCGTACAGAACTGGGGTACACGCCAGAGATGCGGAGGGTGAGAGGATTCACCAGAGACAGAGCGGGAAGCAGAACAGGCAGATCAACAAAGTACACTGCTGAGGGGAGCAGTGGGCGGGTCAGGAGAGGTCTGCCATGCCATGTGGATCTCCTCCGGGGCAGGCGGGAATCGAACTCATGCAGAAGTGGCTTTAGCTTCTTAGTGCAGTGCTTTAACCCGCTGTGCCACCAGGGAGGGCCCAAGCTTGAGTGTTTTTAACCAATGAGTTGACAAAAACATTTGTGCATCAGAAATAGAATTAGTGCTGGACTCCCACCAGGTTTTTTATACCATAAAAAATGATTAAGGAAATAAATTAGGAGATTTACATGGCCACATGGTAATAAATTTTAAAAAAGTAAAAAGAAGTAAAAAACACAAATAAAAATCCCACACTCTCAAGTCAGGTTGTCAAATCCAAGGAATGTATCACAGTAAATAAAAAGTAGGTTTCCTGAGCTCCATTTGTACTTCTTCCCACCCATGCCACCCACCCATTTTCTTCTATCAGATTCCACCTCTACTCTGAAAACAGGAATAGGCCCCAGAGCACGGAACCCACCCAGAGATGCTTAAAATGTCAGGTCACAGGTAAAGGTTACTCAGCAGGGACTTATCTTATTCCAGTATGCCCCACCTAGTTTGTCAGAGGAATTTAAAAGGTTGCCAATGCCTGTTAGACAATCTTACTAGAAAGAAAAGGTCCTTTTATTTCTTTTAACCAAAGGATCACAGGAAACTGAAGGTCAGGCCTTTCAATAGAAGATGAAGGTCTACTTCATCTTGCGTTTCAAACACAGAAGATCATAGCACCACAACAGGAACATGAGAATCTCAGAACAAAGCAATCGGCCATATTTCCCACAGGGAACTTTCCAAGCATAATTTTTAGTTGCATAGTCCTTAAGGTTCTGAGATGCTCACTCATATCCTTATGATGGCACTTTTCCTCTTTGGAGACACAACCCCTAGTCCTTTATTACTTAAGGACAGGAGCGCTTACCACATTTATGCAGTCAAAACAGTGGCATTTAGGAATATCGTGTTAGTGTGACAGATAAAATTGGTTGAACTTTCTGCAAGTAATAGAGACCAGCCATCATGATTCTGGCACTGTACTGTAAAGATGACACAACTTATGGGATTTTGTTCCAGAGACTGCCCTCAAAAAGGGCTGCGTGCCATCCATTTTCAACATCCTCACAGGAGAGTGACTTCAGTGACACTATGAATTTCCCACCTGTGCTAATGACACCATAAGGAAGCCAGTGGATTTATCAGGTTTGTCCGGGTCTTTAGGATTCTTTGTCATTACCTGAATAATGACTTTATTATCTATAAATGAAAATAGTCCTTTACATGAATCATTCAAGAAAAAGAACTCAGAAAACAAGGAAAGAAGGGGGGTAGAAGCCATTGATGCTTTTTTTTTTTAAGATTTATTTATTTATGCATACAGGACTAGGGTACAGGCTAGAGGTGCAGGGGCAGTGAGAGGAGTCACCAGTGACAGAGCGGAGAGCAGAACAGGCCTATTAACAAAGCACACTATTGAGGGAAGCAGTAGGCGTATCAGGGGAGGTGTGCCATGCCAAGTGGATCACCTGCAGGGCAGGCAGGGATCTAACTCATGCTGAAGTGGCTTTAGCTTCTTAATACTGCTTAACCTGCTGCACCACCAGGGAGGGCCCAGGACAATTTGTTATTATAAACCATTTAAAAAGCTATTTGTATTTCTGCACATTAGTACAGTGAAGCAAAGTTTACTTCCTAACTAGTTCAGTTTGACCAGAATTATCCTCTCAACTCGATCCATTTACTTTGTTATAGTGCAGGGTGTGGGAGCAGGGAGGGTCCAAAGTAGAGTAGCTTCACTGAGTTTAAAAGACACAGCCCAGCAATGCTGTGGTGGTTGGAACTGGATCCATTTAAAACTTCGGTCAAATACATGTTACACATGGGTAGGGTCAAGTTCTGTGATGCTTGGAAAAGGAAAAGTACCAGGGAAAGAACCTATATTTATAGAAATATAAAGTGTCAATTCTTAGAATTCAAACAGGATTCAGATGTATCTGAATAGAGTCTGCAGTGAATACCTCGGTCATTCAGTAGACACCCCAAAAAAATCACACATTACTAGAAGGCAGGTCTGGCACCAGAGACAAATGAGTATAGGGCCTCCTTTTTAAAATCTTTAAAGGAATTCTTTAAAAGATAAAATTAAACTATAAATAACTGCCTGCCCAGTAACATAAAATGTAACATTCCTTCAAGGAAGAAAATGAAATCTAGAAAATCATTAATGGAATATTAACAGTGCCCAACATCCAGTCAGTAATTATTAGACACTCCGAGATGCAAATATTAAAAAAGTGATTAAAAACAGAAGTTATTCAGTAGGGGATGAAATATGAGCAACAATGAAGCCCAGGCCCATCCAATTTGTAACTATTTATTCTATTCAACGTGTATTATCACTTAAAATAGTATATCGTTTTATTTTGCTACCTATCTCTACCCTGTAGAATGAAAGCCCCATGAAGCTGTGACTTGCTGTCCTCTTTCTCCTGGAGTATTTGTAGATAAATGAATGATCACTCTTTGACCTTGTTGCCATTTATTCATATTCTATTTTTATCTTGATTTTTTTACCCCCAAATGATTATTATTGCCTTTGTTTTATGCAAACAATGTGTTCTGAGTTACCAGTTTTAACAATTTGTTTACCACATTTTTCTTCTTGTGCTTTTTCTTATTTTTACCTGTAGAATATCCTATTTTTAGTGTCTACTTAAAGGAAGCTTTCTCAGTGTTTGAGACGTGTCATTCTCAAATCATAGTTTACCTGGGTATAGAACTCAAATGAAGTAGTTCTTTAAAGAGCACGCTAATATTTTTGCTGTTGATTAGTTAGTAGCAGTCTTTAATTTTTATTGAGCAGTACTTTGTTTCTGTAGAAAAATTTGGGCTCTCTTCTGATAGTTACTTCAAGGAAAATTTTTATGTTAATTTCATGAAGTTATGAGACTTAAGATATTTTCAACTACAAAGCCAACACATAAATGGTATTTCTGACTCCCAATTTTTTAAAATGAGGTATTTGTTATATTCAGTGACAAACCAAGTTTAACTGAATTGTTATATTTCCTAGCCAACATTTTTATAAAGGTAAAGTTCTTTGGATGTCCCTAGTGACCTTAGGGTTTTAAAAGCAAGTCTTATATTTAAACATTCAGAAGGGAATACAGTGAGTTGGATACATAATTACTCATGGTCATAGTAACACTGTTCTGAAGTTTTGTTAAGTTTTGGACTTATATATTCAGTATTAACTGAGGCACTAAGAATACTTTCACTTCAGCCTGGATATATGCAATTATAGCTTTGTAACTATCTTGTGTTATAAATTGTATTCTTCCCTCCAGTGTTTTCATTTTGGAGGGTATATTTTCCTTGTAACTGAAAATTGGTTGTAACTGCTCATTAGCTGGGACTCTTATTTATATAGTCTGGCATAACTTGGAACATTAATTCAGGCTGTGTGTGTTTCAACTATACATGTGTTTTCCAATAATTCTGAATTGTTTGGAGGGGTGTGTATCTGCTTGACATAATGAAATGTATATACTCTATTGCTCTTTTGGCTAAGTAACATCACCTCACAGATATGGGGCATTATGCTTAGTATAGGGACATACAACATATATAGGTCCATAGTACATTATCTATGACTCCAAGTTCATGAAGATTCTGAAACAAGAAGATTTAGTTTTTTGTTTTTGTTTTTTTATTCATTTAAGCAACAAAAACTGACCTGATATTTTTTAGTGTTAAAATACGGTCTAAACTGATAAGGCCTCATTTAACCCATTAATGTGACTATTGCCATATAACACATAAACATTGAACACAGCACAACATCTCATACCACAATGAATGCTGTTATATTACACACATTGGCACTACTTTACATAAAATCCTAAAAGATTCTGATTTCTGAAACACAGACTATATTGAAATAATGGAATGTGGACCTGTAGTAGGTTAGTTTAAAAAATATCAGAAAGGTTTTTTGCTTTTTTTTTTTAATCTCTAACATATCTATGAATTTAGGAACCCTATAAGTTGACTAATGGAACATTTTTTGAAACACAATTCTACTTCTTATATAAAACTTAAAAATGAATATATGGCAATATGTCAAAATGTAAGTTATAATGCTGTAGTTAGCACTGTTACTTTTAAACAGATTTATAATTAAAATACATAAATGAATTAAGATATATGGCATTTATAGTCACTGAAGGATGGCTAAAAGACTAGGAGAGTGAATTCCTTAGCGTTAAAAAATGTTTGTGTCCAGGGTTTTCCAACAATTGTGCTATTCATATTGGAGTCCACAGAGTTCTTTGTTGTAGAACACTGTTGGATGTTCAGCAGCTTTCCTGGCCTTTACCCACTAGATGTTAATAGCACATCTCCTGCCCCAGGCTCTGATAAATATGTCTCCTGACATATTCTGACCCATCAGGTCAGAATACCTGATGGGTGGCAACGCAGTTGAAAAACTTTGTCTTAACTCAAGTCTTAAATAAGACTTCACAGTGTGTAAAAGTAGTTTCACAGATATGTTGCTATTTTTTAAAATAATCAAAAACAGCTCTGTGAGGTAAATGCCATTATTTCCCATTTATTAATGATGAAACTAAAGTTCAAGGAGGTTAAGGAACTTGCACAAATCACACAGCTAATAACCAGACAGCAGGACTCAATCAGAGCAGTCTACTAAGTCAGATTCTTTTTTCAACATCATCCTAATGAGAATGATGCAGATCATCCTTGATTTTCTTTTAAGTAGAACAATGTACTTTAGAACACATGATAAATCATTTCAGCAAACAATGGCTTATGAAACCTACTCATTTCTGGTTTTAAGTTATGATTATAAGCACATCAAATTCAATCAGGTATTCTCATGCTTGTATGTCTTGCTAGGCAATAACTTGTACATAGGAAAAATCAGCAGTATAAACTGTTCTCAATAAGCTCATATAGAAATAAATTTGCAATTTCTTACTAACATTCCCCTCACTATAAAATCATCTAAAACAATTCCAAATTTATATTTAAATGGAATATTATAACAAACTATAATGTGATCCAGGAGCATTAAACCCAAAAAATTAGCTTCCAATAGTTCCAGCTATTTAAAATTCCGTGTAGAGACAGGTAGTATCACATTGCCTTACGTGCATAATAGGAATGCATTTTCAATTGCATTCTTATCTCTAAAGCTTTAAATCTTCATGAAATTTATTTGACACTGTGCCTGATAAGGAGGAGCATAGCTACTGGAACCATTCACAGCCAATCCTAGTTCTTTTCCAAGTTGCTATCAATGATTCCAATGAAAGCTGGAGGAACCATATTATTGATGCAATTTCATTCTCAAATGTCACATTTGTGTCAAATTGTTTACTCCCAAGAGATTTTGCAACTCACAGTTCAGAGGCATAATTTTCTTATCCATCAAACTAAAATGATTAGGCAGTATTTTGTATGACAGCTGTATTCTACATTGTTATTCTTATAACCTATCAATAAGCACATCCCCCCAGCATTCCATATAATGAAGATTACAGAATTTTATTTAAAAATGAAAGGTCAGTTGATTGGCTCTCCTCTGTCATATATGAATCCTTAATAGAGTAATAATATTTTTACCTAGTTTAATTTTAATAAAAACGACTATATTACTTAAGAGTTTTGCTAGTCACTGGGAAATCTGACATTTCCTACATTTTGAGTTTAGTTTTTTGGTTTTGTTTTTAAGACTCATTTTAGGGCCTCTCTGGTGGTACAGGGTTAAAGACACAGCACTATCAAGCTATTGCCAGCCACCGTAGCATGACTTTGATCCCCGATCATCTATTCTATGGATTTTGTCAATAGGGAATCCCAAAACCTCCTAGTAGCTTCCACAGGTCTTGATCTTTCATTTGTCTGTGTAATAGGAGTACCTCTGGATTTTCCACAAAAGGACTTGACTTATACATTGCCACATTAGTGTGTTGACAGAAAGAAGTATTTTCTAGGCTTCCTACCCCATACTTTAATGTCAGTCTGCCTAACCGTAGTATGAAAACACTTCTTTGTAATATTTCAAGGTATCAGAACCTTAGTACTTATTTGCTTCTGAGCTAAGGAAACAGTCTAACAATTAAGTAATCTATTTTAGCCAATCTATTTTAGCCAGTTGTATTGTTCCTTCAAAATAACAGCAACTTCACTGCAAAGTTTCAGTTTATAAACTCCAAGCTGCAGATCTACCTAACCCAGTGTATTATTATTCTATTAAACTTGCCAAATTACATTGTCTCATTTCTCCCTCAAATACTGCCTCTCACTCTACAGTCATTCACTTGGAATAATGGAAGTGAAACTCAACCATTGTATTGAAACACAATCGCCCATTAGGAAAATTAACTTGAAAATGGACTGTTTTCCTCACCTAATAATTAAAGAATTAAAATGCTGTTTCTAAACTTTGGAATATGTACACATAGCAGTTTATGGAAATGTGGGTTATTTTTACTTAACATTACCTCTTTTACTCATGTAATACTGGTTTATTACACTATATAAAAATCAGGAGTAACTTCACATCTCAATGAATGCACATAGTATATCACACTCAGTGGCAAAGGTCTAGTTACCATTCACCACTATCCAGTTGACCCTTCTTGCTGTTCACCTACTCCCTTTTTCCCCTCTCTGGTACCACCATTCAGAGTCAAGTGTTGGGGAGAATGCAGAAAAAAAAAAAAAAAAACACTTGTACCTTGTTGGTGGGAATCTAGATTGGTACAGTCTAGGTTTTTCAAAAAATAAAAAGTCATATGACCCTGAAATTTTATTTCTAATTATTTGTCAGAAGAATAGGCAAGCACTTATACTATTACACCCATATTCATTGCAGCACTTTTCACAAGTCACTCTAAGTGTTTGATGATGGATGGCTGGAGATAGGTGTGGTGTATGAAATATATGGTATATGGAGTATACCCCATGGAATACTACTCAACTATAAAAGATGAAATCACAAAAAAAAAAAAAGATGAAATCACAATATCAGATAAACCTTGAGGAAATAATTTTAAGTAAAATAACTCAAAAAGAAAATACTACTACAACTCACTCATGTGGAATATAAACAAAATGAATGAATAAAACAAAAATTTACAATATTGTCATTATGTTCCAGAATGAATGGTTTTTAATCTCCCCAATAATTTTGAGTCAATATTTCCAGAGCATGTATTAAGAAATTTATATCCTAAAAACAATCTAATTATAACCAGATAATAGAAAATTTTCCAGTAACAAATTTTGAAATTGAGGATCTAAATGTAGGTATCTATGAGTAAAATTCACAGATAATAATTTTGATTTTATTTATTAAATGTAAACTTAAGTGAAATGTATCAGTTTTTGTAAAATTTACATCACATGTCCTGTCTCCTTATTTACCTAACTCTGAGTCAACAGAAATTGATAACAATGCTGTTGAAGCCTACTTCATCTGCCACAGGAACTGGCTTCACCAACCTCAAATAACTCATACCACCAAAAAACTAGACCTTTTGTTTCTCAATAGATGGCTTCATAATAAGAATAACTATTATACTACTGTTTATTTGTTGATCAACAGGTCAAGTCAACTACTGAAGAAAGAAAAATAGCTGAAATTGAAAAATTACTGACTTTTTTTTAAATACCATAATCTAGTAGCACTAGACACATATAGATTCATTTTTAAGCCCATAAAATATATGAACAAAAATACTATGTATCTTTCTTTGAATGATACCATAAAAGCTTCATAAAAGTAGTATTTGTGGCCCTCCCTGGTGGCGCAGCGGGTTAAAGCGCAGCACTGAGAATCTAAAGCCACTTCCGCATGAGTTCGATTCCCACCTGCCCCGGAGGTGACCACATGGTGTGGCAGACCTCTCCTGACCCACCC
>NW_004567114.1:39365609-39370690 GCF_000260355.1 Condylura cristata | reverse complement strand
GTTCCCCGCTCTGTCTCTGGTGAAGCCTCTCACCGCCCCTGAGCCTCTGGCCTGTACCCCAGTTCTGTATGTACAAATAAATCTTTAAAAAAAAAAAAGTAGTATTTGTACTTTATTTCCAGGAACCATCACAATTCATGCATGATTAGGGAATATTTACCACTAGTCCAACTACTGATTAGCACTGAAAATGTAGCAAGTCTCAAACTGAATATGTGCTTTTCTTACCTCTAACCTTTCATTGTTGCAAGGGTCTTTCTAATTGCATATGTTCCCAAGAATTTTCCAACAATGTAAATTAGAAGCTAGAATCACTCCTGACACTTTCTTTGTCCTCAATTCTATTAACTTTCTTACTCCCATTGATTCGACTTTCTAAATCAAGATATTTTCTCCCTTTTATCCATCAAATGAGCCACACGGAGAGGTCATACTGACTTTTTGAAAGAACTTGTCATTTCCATCACTGCAGATATTTTTAGACTTGTGGGACATAAAACTTATTTAAAATAGAATCCTGCATTGTTTGGCAATCATTTAAAACCACAAACTGCATTTTACTGGGCTCTCTGTATCAAAAACCTCATTTTTTTTAGAGTGCTTTTAATTGACATTGTGATAGCAGGTAAGAATAACCTATCATGTCCAAAACTGCTACATGATGTGTAAGGTGCCTGGTAGTTGCTAATACAGAACAAAAGTTCATTAAATAGTATAATGATCATTTTTATTGTGTTACTATTTTTTCTAATTATTTTTATTTATTTATGTATTAATTCATTTATTACAAAGCATTATTTTGCATCCCTGTTAAATTTTTGACAATATAGGACCTCTCCCCGGTGGTGTGACCACCATCGTTTTCCAACCACCAAAATATCCATAGTCCTCCACCACAGTCCATTGCACCACCTTTAGACTTTAAAATAAAGGCCTCAATTTACCCTTGAATTGAAAATGCTCATCTTCTCTACAATAGGGTGATAAAATTCTATTTATGAAAAAAAAATATGTAAATCTTAGTTTTTGGTGATACTTGCAACACATCTTCCCTTTTCAAGATAACTAAAGATGCATGGTTCAGTACAGTAAAAACTTAACATTGTAATACTTTTCCCTCTCATTTGAAGTAACAGAACTGTCCAATCAATTTCATTGGCACAGCTTAGAAAGGAAAAATAGAAAAAAAAAATCTATAAAATCTAGTTTTTCAAATAAGTGTTTTCTGGAAGTTAGTAAAATTATTTCAAAGCTGTCAATTCTCAAGCTTCAAGAGCTACAGTTTTTTTTTTTTTTTTAATAAATCTGATTTCTTTCCTAATTTCCCATCACTGTCTGCACACTGCTTATCTCGATAAAAATCATTTTTATAATAGCCTTACTGGTGTTCTCTAATGTACCGCTCCTCCTCATTCCATCTGATATACATTTTGGTACATTCTGCCCCCCTGCTTATCATTCAAGTTCATTCAGTCTGTCACTATAGCCACACACTCATCCAATTGAGAGTACCCTCACTCACTCCTAAGTGCTTCTCAATAAAGGAAAATTTTATGCTGTTCTAATACATTTCCAAAGCTTGTCTAACAGTCAAGTGAGTCATGCACCACCATGGTCCATGATAACCTTCATATACTATTATAGCCCAAACGCCCCATTACCTAGTAATATCATAGCCACAGTAACATGGTAACGTTTTACACAAGTAGCACTCACACATTTTCTGTTTACCATGTCTCCTAATGGCATTACTTTCCCTTGTGCTTGACCCAGTCTGAAGTTGTTTTGCTCACAGTAGCTGTTGAACACACAAAATCCACTACTAAAGTTGCCAGTGGAGGCCACGTAGAAATGTAATTAAAAATGATCAAATGGAAAATGGTGATAATTATTGCTCCCCAGTCAGGTATGTCCCATTCCACCATAGTTAAGCCCTGAAGAATAAGAACAAAATGATAGACACTTTTCAAAGGTCTCCTACTTTGAAAGCAATGAGACTAGCAAAATTCCAGGACCCACCTGTACTAGACATGGAGAAACTTGTTATGACCTGCACTGAAGGCCAGACACAGAAGTGTACCCCTCTCAGCATCTGCAACTGCTGGCAGCTAGCTCTTCTGTTTACCACCCTTACCCAGGCTCCCAGGATCGCCACACCTCCCAGCCTACTGAACAGATGAACACATGACTCTTGCGAGTGCACAGATTGCTGGCTGGTCATTAAGCGGGTAACTTCTGGAGTTACTGAGGTGAGCTTAGCCATCCCAAGATGCATGGTCCCTCCCCAGGCATCTGGGAACAGCCTAACTACTATGCAAACTGCCATTTCCTCCTTTTCCAGCCACTGCTTCCTGCCTGAGCCCAGGGAGGGATCTGCACTCAGCCTCTGGCCAACGTTGCTTAAGGCAGACTGCTGTTCTCCCAGGAACCACGAAGTGCCAAATTATTGTAGCATTGGCCTAGTTCTGATCTCAGCAAGTTTTCCTGGCAATGTCAGGCTTTGGCATAAGCAGAATGGCCAAGCCGTTTTACAATATAGAAAATCTAAAACATTTTTCTATGTTACTTAGAAAAGATGAGAAATGTGATAGGTATAGAAAAGAAACTGAACAGTTCTTTAGGACTTCAGCTCTTTTCTCCAGTTGGCACAAGTCATTGACATTTTCATGGGAGACTAGTACTAAGCTTCCTGAGCCTCAGTTTCCAAGCTATAAAATGAAAATGATCCCACAATTCCACTTGCAGCCATCTATTCAAAGTACACAAAAGGAAACTTGTTTTCCCCATGTCTATTGCAACACTATTTACAGTAGCCAGTCCTAAGTGGCTATAGGAAGAGCCTAAGTGGCCCAAAACAGCTGAATGGGTCAAGATGATTTAGGATATATACACATCGGACTACTCATCAGCAATCAAAATAGGTAAGTTTGTGCCATTTGTGGCACCATGGATGGAGTTGAAAAGGATTATGCTAAACAAAGGGAGCAGAGAATAAGTGGTGTCAGTTGTAGGTGAAATATAGAGAAGGCAAACAAAGGGTTAGATAAAGACAAACTTTCAAACCAACCCTTGAGATCTTATCAGGGAGAGGAGCAAGCATGGTAATGGTGGGGGACTGTTTTGTGGAAGGTGTAAAGAGGTAGCTACCCTTAGGGAGGGAAAGCCTATACTTCCAAAAATGGAAGATGAACTACTTTAAAAACACTTTTGGAAAAAAAACTGCCAATAAGCTCCATTATACCAAATGTAGCTTAAAGACCTTAGGTCCTTGAAAAATAATAGGTTGACTAGAATAAAATTAATGAAAGTCACATATTTTTTATAAAAAAATCCATTTGTTATTGGTAAATTAAATTTTCAACAGTTCAAAAATAATATTGACCTTCTCAATAGACAAAAGCAATAGTAATATCACATCCAGGCACATTATAGACCTGAGAACATTTGCATTCAACTATAAAAAATATTTCCCAAGTCGTGTCCTGAAAATACTAGTATACTGCACTTGGTCTTCTATTTTATTTGAAAATTATTATTTTCTTTCACTAAATGAATTAGATCAAATAGTATTAACTTGATAGTTCTTCTCTAACCCACAAAAATATTCATGATTTTAAGCAAAATTCTAAAATCTGTAAGTATGAATAAACCCAATAATTAATGTTAAACATTAAAAACATGTTTATTGCTTTTTTTTATTTTATCATGTAGGCTTTTATCCCATCCCCACCCTCACCCCCAACCAAATCACTTGAGGAGTCCATGTTGCCACAACAGGCAAACCAAAAGGGTTTTTGTTTATGGTCCAAAAAGATAAAAAGATAGAGAATGGATCAGAACAGTGGGTCTCAGGCTAGAGAAAGTATGGAAGAAGTGTGTGAACAACACCCAGCGGTGAGAGAAGTTAGATTGGGGAGAAAATGGCTAGCTAACCAGTAATCTTGTGGGATGTATATCCTACCTTTGCATTCAAGAAAACCAAGGAAAACTCACAAGTTGGCATTGTTTTTACATTTACTCCTGTGTTCCTTCAACCACAAAATGGCTTAGATATGTGCCTTTAAAAATGAATATAAATGTTATGAAGTAGAAGTAGTGGAGTGATAGAAGCAGAGGAGGGAATCCATCTGATGTGGGTGAGACTAAGCTGAGGGAAGTAAAATTAAGGGAAGACAAGTGGAGAGCATGTGTTTTTCATGCTTCACAGCCACAGGCAACACTGGGGCTCACTACATACCAGGTCTGCCCTGAGTAGGTTGGATGTGGTGATTCTTCATCCTCCAACTTCCCTTGAAGTGAGATTACTTCTGCATTTTGTAAATGAGGAAACTAAGTCACAAGATGGTTCAGGAGCTCACAGGCAGAGCCTCCAAATGACAGCCCTAAAATAGAAAACCAGTCTATCTGCCTCACAGTGAATAATTAAACTCCCCTAAGTCATCTGGCCTGAACTTAATGTAGTTAAATTCCTTCCACTATTTTCAACTGCATGTATACATTTAACATCGTTGATTTGTAAGCACTTCACCTACTTGATAACTGATTTCTTAAGGACTTGATCCTAGAAAATCTAATTAATTAAACACTATCCAGGCACTCAGAGTCACTTCTTTTAGCTACTACAAGCAATTTAAATGACAAACCTAATGATCATCTTGAGTTGAATACAAACATTTTCACATCATGAATTTTCATTGACTTGAGGGTTTTCTTTGTTGGACTCAGTTTGCTGAAGTTTCCTAAGATTGTGTTGTCCAACTGTAGGAATTAGGGGAGATGTTAACTACCAAGTTCATCATGCTCAGATTTCTGGGTCAAAATTCAGTCACTTTTAATAATTAACGGTTAACAATTTCAGACTATCAGAATTCTTCAAGGTGGCAGCTTCCAATATTGTTCTACCTAAATCCTCTTGTATCATTGCTATATTCATAGGGAACTGTTTTCACAGGAGATTGGTTTATGTACAGCCCCCAAATTAGAGACATCTATGAACAATCTTTTTTTCCTATTTTATTCCACACACACACACACACACACACACACACACACACACACACATATATATATATATATATATA
>NW_004567114.1:39338471-39365509 GCF_000260355.1 Condylura cristata | reverse complement strand
ATATAATAGGTTTTTTTTTTATCATTTTGTGTATTTTTCCATCTCGTGTGCAATCCCCTTGGGCTTCCCATCACCATATCACCATAAACATAGTCCAGTGCAGTTCACTCCCTGATATTTTTCCTTTTCTCTCTGGCTTATATCACTAAGCATGATCTTTTCTAGTTCCACCCATGTGTTTCCTTTTTTTGGTTGCTGAGTAATATCCCATCATGTATATGTACCATATCTTTTTAATCCAGGCATCCATTTTGGGCATTTGGGCTGCTTCCATGTTTTTCCAATTGTGAATAAAGCAGCAATAAACATGGGAGTGCAGGTATCTTTTTGAATCAGTGTTTTTGTGTCTTCTGGGTAGATACCTAGGAGTGGGATTGCTGGGTCATAGGGAAGCTCCATGTTTAGCAGTTTGAGGAACCTCAAAATGGTTTTCCATAGTGGTTGTACTAGTTTGCATTCCCACCAGCAGTGCAGGAGAGTTCCTTTTTCTCTACATCCTCGCCAACATTTGTTGTTGCTAGTTGTTTGAAGATGTGCCATTCTCACTGGGTAAGGTGGTATCTCATTATGTTTTTAATTTGCACCTCCCTTATTACAAGTGATATTGAACATTTTTTCATATGTTTCTTGGCCATCTGCATTTCTTCTTTGGAGAAGTGTCTTTTTAGCTCTTCTGCCCATTTTTTTGATGGAGTTGTTTATTTTTGTTGAGTTTCATCAGTTCTCCGTAAATTTTTGTGATCAATCCTTTATCACTAGTTTTGTGCGAGAATATTTTCTCCCAATCAGTGGGATGTCTGATTGGTTTTTCTGTCCTTCTGTGTCTCTTTTAACCTTTTTTAGTTTGAAGTCTATTTGATCTGATATAAGTATAGATGTCCCTGCCTTCTTTTTTGGTCCATTTGCTTGTAGACCAACATGTTTCCCATCCTTTTATTTTTAATCTGTTTTTATTTTTCGCAGTTAGATGTGATTCCTACAGACAGCAGAATGTTGGGTTCCATTTTTTTGTTTTTTTTTAAAGATTTATTTATTTATTCATACAGAGCTGGGGTACAGGCCAGAGATGCGGAGGGTGAGAGGCTTCACCAGAGACAGAGTGGAGAGCAGAACTGGCAGATCGATGAAGTACACTGCTGAGGGGAGCAGCGGGCGGGTCAGGAGAGGTCTGCCACGCCATGTGGATCTCCTCCTGGGCCGTGGGAATCGAACTCATGCAGAAGAGGTTTAAACTTCTTAGTGCTGTGCTTTAACCCACTGCACCACCAGGGAGGGCCCGGGTTCCGTTTTTTAATCCATCCTGCAAGTCTGTGTCTTTTTATTGATGAGCTTAAGCCATTTGCATTTATAGATAATATTGATATACTGTCCCCTACATTTGCCATTTTAGTCCTTTTGTATTTTTATTCCTTGTTTTGAACTGTTCTTGTTCATTCTTCTGTTGTATTTGGTTAGAGGGCTTCTTGTTCTATTTTTTGGAGTGGGGGTTTAGTCATGACAAAATTGTGGAGTTTCTGTTTGTCTGAAAATGTCCTTATTCTTTCTTCATAGAGGAAGGAGAGCTTCGCAGGATAGAGTATTCTTGGTTGGCATTTAATGCTTTGTAGTTTGTTGAGTCTGTCTCTCCACTCTCTTCTTACCCATAGTGTTTCTTCAGAGAAGTCTGATGTCAGTCTGATCGGTTTCCCTTTATAGGTTATTTGTTTCTTCCCTCTTGTCAGTCTCATTATCTTTTCCTTGTCTTGTATTCTTGATAGTTTTAATATGATATGTCTTGCTGTATTTCTCCTGTCATCATGGCAGTTTGGAGTTCTTCTTGCTTCTTGGATGTCTACTTTCATCTCCTTATTCATATTAGGGAAGTTCTCTTCTATTATCTCTGTGAATATTTTTTCGATTCCGTGGCCTTACTCTTCACCTTCTGTGATACCTATAACTTATAACCTATATTTCCTTTCCTAATGGTGTCAGATAGCTCTTAAAGTGTTTCTTCATGTCTTTTCCTTTTTACTTCTTTCTTTTTCTATTTTAATTCTCTTTATTTCTGTGTCTTCAAGGGAGCTGATTTGTCTTCCATTTCATCTATTCTGTTTTCATTACTTTTCCCAGCATTCTTTATCTCCCCTAGTGGCCTTCTCATCTCCTGCATGTCTTCTATTTCTTTTTTTAATGTCTCATTTTCTTTCTTCAATTCATTAATTGCTTGTCTCATATTGCTTCTTTCTTTTTCATTTCTTTCATTTATTTCCTTGTTTGAATTCTTCAACTCCTTGATGGCTTGCCTCATTTCATTGTTTTTCTTCTTATCTTCTTTTTGTTTGTTTATCATGATGATTCTGAGTTCTCTATCTGGTAGGCTGAGCAGTTCTTCTATTTCTTTGGTGGTTTCTGCTGACTGATCTTTTGTGGTGAATTTTCCCTCTGTGGACTTGCTTGGATATTTGTTTGTCTTCTTTTCCCTGTCATGTATTTTCTAATACTTTCTATTCATTGAGACACAGTGTTGCTAATATTGATCGGCATTCTTTCTGGATGTTCTTTCTGGAATGGCATAGGGACTTCCAGACACTCCAGTTGTGGAGGGTATTCTAAGCCTTGTTTTGTTTCAATATCTCCTCCTCTTCCAGACACTAATGTGTGGAATTATGTCTGGCTTCTCTGCCAGTGACAATCAGGGGTCTCTGTGGTGTTCAGCTTCTTCTGGTAATTCGTTGAGTCCTTGTCTCTGGAAGGTGCCTGTTGATCTTTGTAGCCTTCTAATGTCCCAGTTCCATCTATGCTTGGACGCAGCCATGGGGTGATGGGGTGCATTAGAAGTGTTGCTGCTGGGCCTGTGGTTGAGCCAATCCCTGGTTTTGTTTATTTTCCGAGCACTGTGAGACTTGCAAGGCAGTGCCTTACTGGCTCACAAGTCTTCTGGCCCGTGCTGTTCAGTAACACCTTGAGTCCTAATTCTCCACACATCCCGGTTGTGAAGGCTGGCAGCCCTCCCTCAAGGCCTCCAGGGGTCTTTTTGCCTACTGAGAGCAGTCTCTCCCTGAGCAGTCTTTCCCTACCACTTGGGGGAGTGTTAATGGGCCTGTTTTTGATTCAGTTTAACTGTTTTTTGTTTTGTTTTGTTTTTTCCCCCTTTTATCTCAGGGGCTTTGTGAACTTGCTGGCCCCACCTTAGTAACTAATGCCCGGAACAAGCCTCCAGGCCTATGCTGTGGGGCTAGGGGTGGGTTAAAGGGTTGCAAGCCTTGCAGCTGTCCCAGTCACCAGATTACCAGATTTTCCTCCCCACTTCCGGGCTCTATGTGCCCACTTGCGTAGTCTTTTCCCACAGCTTGGGTTCCACTCACCCAGCTGAGTGAGCAGGAAGCCTCCATCTGTGGCACTAGAGCCTGGGCACATTTCCCAGTATTTTTTGCTCAGCCTTCTCTCTCCCCCGATCGGAGTTGCAGGGTTCCACTTATTCTGTCTGTGTTGCTTTCAGATAGGAGTTCCTTATTGGAACTCCCCAATCACCAATTCTCCCTCAGTTCTCTTCCTTCTGGTGAGTCCAGAGTGTTCTCATTTGGGTTGAAACTCATAGCATGTAAGTCTATAGTTCGTTTTTATTTATTCCCATGAAAGCTTGAATGTAGTCATCTATGAGTCTTTACTCTGCCACCACCTTGCCTATTCCCGAACTGATCCATCAGCAGATTTCCCAGCACCCAGGTACTCTGGATCTGATCTTCAGTCTTTCCTCAGCCTGGGCTCCACTCACCAAGATGAGCCATCCCCCTTCGCCTCCAGGTCTTTAGCGAGGGGTAAAGTGGCTCCTGCAGCCCACCAAACTTCCAGGAGCCTCAGCATTTCCGGGAGGGAATTCTCTTATGGGAACTCCCCAATTGCCAATTCTCCCTCAGTTTTCTTCCTTCTAGTGATTCCAGAATGTTCTCATTTGGAGTGAAACTCATAGTATATAAGTCTATAGTCCGTTTTCAGTCCTAAATTCCTGCAAGAGCCTGGACGCAGTAATCTCGGCATCTTTACTCTGTTGCCATCTTGCCTTCTCCTATATCATGATTCTTTTAACCACATTTAATATTTATTGTCCAATTTGTATGGACAGAATTTTGACCCCAATGCAGGACACATCTGATTTCATTTACATCAACATTGCTTTCATTTTCTTGTTTTCTAGGGATTGCAATCAAAAGACTATCAAAAACTGCATTTTAATTTTTGTTGAATTTTTCACTTTTACTTCCATTATCAATAGGGTGGACCTGGAGTAGTTTGAGACAGCGTGAGACAGGCCAAAGCATCTAAAATCTGCCCAAGGCCACAGACATTCTTCCCTAGGTGAGCCCCACAAAAGACATATTAAGAGCTAGTAAGTAAATGGAGGTACAGTCCAGCTGTATTAACTGTGAAAGTATTCTGAGCCACTTGAAGACCTTGGAAAGAAGAGGTAGGGCAATATGTAAACCATGCCCATGTGTGTCACACTTCTAGACCTTTTGGATTCCTTTCTTTTAGAATTGAGTGAATTTGTGAACTGAAAAATGATGACAACATACCATTGTTTGTCATCTTATATTTGGAAGCAGAAAGAGGAGCAGTAAAGATTGCAAAGCAACACCCTGAACTAATTTCCCTTGAGGCCTCAACTGTTCTTTGCTGTAGTCTTAATATACAAGATTTAAAAGATCAGAATGAGTATTTTGATCAGCTTCATAAATGTAAACAATCTTCACAAATATAGTTCATTATTTGTACAAAGTACCCCATACTTTAGAGCATTAGATTTGCATTACAATCTTTTTTTAAAAAAAGATTTATCTATGTATACAGAACCAGAGTACAGGCCAGAGGTGCAGGGATGGTGAGAGGATTCATCAGAGAGAGTGGGGAGCAGAACAGGCAGAGTGATGAAGTACACTGATGAGGGGAGCAGCAGGCAAGACAGGATAGGTCTGCTGTGCTATGTGGATCACCTCTGGGACGAGGGATCAAATTTGCACTGAAGCAGCTGTGGTCAGTCTGCAATGCTGCGCCACTGTACCACCAGGGAGGACCCACATTATAATCTTTCTTTTGACTAATTTCTGCTTCTCTGAACTTGGGAAACTTATTCAAGCTTTCTGTACCTCAAATTCTTGCATCCATAAAGTGAGATCAGTCTACCTACCTACCAAAGATTTAATGAAACTGAGATTGCAGGTCTAAAATTTTTATATCTACTGTCCACTGAGAGATGATAGTTCCCAAGTACAGAAACCACCTTTACCATCTCAAACCACAGAAGAATACAGCTCCTTAAAACCTGTGCTACCCAGTCTAATATAAACCACCCGCCTAGGGACAGTTGTGATTCTCCAGCTATTCTACCTATAATGACACATGTCCCTACCACTTTCTCCTCTAAATGTGTACGTATTATCAATTACCCAAAGTTTGCTCATTACTCTAATATTAAAATAAGGTCATTGAAGTCTAAAGAGAACTGACATAAGATTCTCATCACAATTTGAGGTATAATTAATGCAGCAGGTTGTACCCTAATAGCTGAGTGCTATGGATGCTAGAGCTTTGCAAAATACAATTCCACACTGACAAATCACAACCTACTGAGCAAAATCTGCTGAAAATAGTTCTTCCACAGCCTTGTACAGGCTCAACTTTCAGGCAGCACTTTTTTAGATTTTTTTCCTTTATTTTTATCAAGGTTAGAGAAAGGTCTCATTCCCATGAGAAAATAAAATATTTATATCCATTAGTTTTGTGCTACAAGTGTTTAAAAGGTAATTATATCCAATCAAAAGATGGTTTACTTAAAGTGAAATCATTGAAAGTAGGGCATGGATTGATCATAATTTTAAAATACAGTTTCCTATTAATGTGCTTCCATGTTTCATCACAGAAACATTGAATTGCCATTTAGTAGGGTCGATTTGTCACTGTTAAGTCTCATTTTCTACAAGCATCCACTCCATGGCTTCACTTCTTAGCTGGATACCTTCAAAAAGGAATAAAACTTTTAATGGTGTTCTCCCCCTTTAAATCAAAAATCAAGTTGCTGGAGAGCAAAATCATCAATACAGATTGAAAGAAAGTGTTCCACTTTTATACTCAAAGTCACAATTCCTCTCTCCCACATATATTTAATAATTATCCCATAAATGAAAATTTCCATAAATATATACCAATCAATCCCTATTTCTGGATGTTTTACTTTCATGAAATGATAAACATGAATACAAGTTACTTAAACTACTTGGAAAGAAAGAAAAAGCAAGCATGCAATTAGCTACAGAAGACCAGGTTACCATAGTAAGAAGGCAGAGAAAAAGAAGTTGTTTCAAACTTTTTCAGCACCATTGTCAAAAGAAAGTTTGTACTCTTTCATCCTTCTTCCTGGGATGGAAAAGCCTCACCTTGTTTTCATCCAAGAAGAATGAGTACCTACTTCTTTATGATCCTCTCCAAGACTTGTAGCTACTAAAATGAACCTAGGTGGGATGCAGTAAGGACTATAAAGAAGAGAATATTCTGGGTACTGAGCAGAGCAGACCAAACTCATCTCTTAAACTGGCAAACCTGACCCAGTCTCAACAAAAATGGTCTTCCTATCCTCAGAGTTCTCAAAATCCCACTGTGATACAAAATTATCACCAAGAGTTGGGGCAGAAAATAACAGTGTTTTATGAGCTTTTCCAAAGCCTAGTACACACAAAGCCAATAAATGTTATTTATGGAACTAGTGTAACAATATTAAATGCAGAAACACAGCTTAGGCGAAAGAAAAGCACTAAGCCTATCATACTTAGTGAATGTAAATATACCAACTGAAATGCTTCTAAATTAACCATAATATGCTAAAAAATATACATTAAACAGGAAATAGCATTGATATCTACACACACATATATATGGTGATCACAAATATGACTCAAGTTAGAAATTATTAGAATCTTTTTGACCTACAGTCCATATTTATTCAAGTAGAAAATCTGTGATCATAGTCCTGAAAAATTATAAGTTTGGCACCATATTTATATGCAAAAATAACTCTGTAGCCAGAAAGAAAAGACACACTTCATAAATACAGTGTTAAGTAGAACTTTCCTGCAGCTTCATAGCTCTTGCTAAGATACATATCTTGAGGTCTCCCTGGTGGCTCAGGGTGTAGGTTCAGTGCTAAAACTGCCACAGCCTGAGTTTGATCCCTGGCCAGAGACAGTGACCCACATGGCATAGCAGACATCTCCTGTCTCACCTGCTGATCCCATGAGCAGTGTATTTCAGTCAATCCACCCAGTCTGTTCTTCATTCTGATTTGGGGAATCTTCTCAAGCGCACCCCCACCCCCAGCACTGTGACCTATACTCCAGTTCTTGTATGTATCAATTAATAATAAATCTTCACAAAAATCAAAGTGCGTATCTGAAAATAAAGAATGTTATACTCACACATTCTAAAGATGGGTTCTTCGATTCCCCTCCCTACATTATATCTCCAAATTCAAGGTAAATGAGGCTGAGGAGGGCTTCAGTAAGTGTATTTGTTTATCAGGAGAGATTATCCTTTTACACCAAGCTGCTTGCTTTGTGAGTTACATCAATCTAAACTTAGCTTATATTCTCAGAGTTTTTATTGAACTCTCAGGTATAATACTGAGCAAAATGCAGATCTCTGTCTGGTACTCCTGCAAAGCATTCAGAATTTAAATATTTTCCACATCAGATTGAAGCCCATATTATAATTAGATCAATCAAAGGGAAACCCTCCTCTCCTTACATGTTTCTCTTCTCCAAGTCATAGCACAATGGGCAAAGGTAAAGTAGAAGATGAGGAGGAAATGGAAGATGGTCACATCTTCCTTAAAAAAATAATCTAAACCTTGTTACATATCTTCCTCCTCAGGAGTTCAGAATGCATCTCAAATTGAAAATCCCTTACTCAGCAACAGGGTCTTCTCTATAGTTTGACTTAGTAGGTCAACAGTGGGACCCCGAAAACTGATTTTTAAGTACAACACCAACACTGAAGTGTGGGAAATGCTGTACTAGGGACAAAGGAAAAAAATAAAGGGTTCTAGAATTTACCAGTTATTTTGGGGAATACAGGTTGCAAGATACAACAGTGATAGTTCAGAAAGACCATCAAATCCCAGATGCTTACACTGGAGTTTTTCAAAGGGCACTACAAATCCAGTATAAATGGGCAAAATATAATTATCAATCACTCAATTTTGCAGCCACACTAGTAATTCATACTGTAGACAAGTTATATTTGATGAAGACTACACATGAGCAAAGAAAACTACTGTCAAACATAACCAACAATGTAAGAAGAGGGAAAAAAAAATAGCTGTTGGAAATACAAGTTACAAATGTCACCTCAAATCAAAGTCAACTTATAGTAGAAATAGCTCCTATAACCAACAACTTGTGAAATAAATTCTGATAAGAACACTTGGGTGCTTATCTACCAAATCCATCATTGAGCCTGTTCTAGTTCATGTATCAGAGAGATTCAATAGTAATAACAGGTTAAAATGTGTTTGCACTTGTAAAGGTACAAACTATGTGCACACACCTGGCAAAAATTATGACATGTTCCAAAATTCTAAAAGAAATTAAACTTATAAAAGTCTAAAATTTCAACTAGTAGAACAAAGGAAAAGAACAAGTTTTCTTTCTGTCCATGCATGTTCCACATTTTCATCTAAAAATCCAGTATCACTCTCTCAGGTGTGACTATCACAGTATCTGACCAATGACCTCATATAAGCTGCTCCCATATGTCCTACATTTTTATAAGCTGCTAGACTCAGGTTTTTTAGTACAAATTGAAAATGAAAGTGTGGAATGAATTAACTGCTTTCCTGTCTCGTATTTTAATCATTCACCTTTTTGAGGAAGGACAAAGCCTAGTAGAAAAGAATGAAGCCATCTTCATCATTACTGCTCTCATTAATGATGTATAATGGGGAGCAGTGCTATTTTGGACCACAATTTCTAGTAGTTCTTTCCAAAGAGATTCTTTTGTTCTGTATATCCTAATGGTTTTTGTGATTAGGGAGCTGAGAAAAAGTTCGTCTTTACAAAGAGGAAAAAAATTAAAGAGAAAAGATGAGATTGGAGTTACTCATACAAGGGCCAAAGGAGGCAGAAAGGAGAGGTGGGAAGGGCAAAATACAGAACAGCAAAGATGGTGTGTTGCCAGAATCTCGAGAGGTGAGGGGACTGGTGAAAAATCCCTGGTACAGAGAATTAAAAACTCATACTCATAGATTTATCTTATAATTTAAAATTGCATTGCTGCATGATTAATCTGTCCATCATCCCCACACACAGGTTGTCAGTATAGTCTATTCATATATCTGTCCTGTGAAAATATTTTTTTATGGAAATTTGCTAAAGGCTCAAGGTTGATATTTGGGAATCCATACATTTGCACAAAAGGGGTATGATTCAACCCATGAATAGATGTATACTGAGAAAATAATAATTTGGAGTCAGACAGAAATACAATAATACAAATACCCCAAGAGATCTTGAGACAACCACATTCCATGGGATAGAATGCTTTAAGCAATCTTAACTAGATTTTGACAGAAGAGCATGCTAACTTCTCAGTTGATAAGAACCTAATACAGCTATATTTGTATAATTATATAATATTATAACAGGGAAGAAAAAATTTTATAACAATTCAGTTATGTAGCTGCACTCAAGCTAAAAAAAAAGCTATTTACATGTGTGTATCTATGCTTTGGATGGTATTTTCTCTATCTCTGTACACAAAGACATATACCAACACAAACTAAATTTTAGTAGACTTCAGCAATTTTGTAATCAAAAATGTTAGAATTCCCAGTATCACAACAGCCTTTTCTAGTTTCTCTCCAAGCACCATAGAGTTTCATAAAAAAATTTTGAAACTTTAAACATCAGCAACAGAAACTGCATGAACATATCACACCATCAGACAGAAATTTACAATAGCTATGGTTCTTATGAAACTGTTTTTTTGTAAAGTTATTTGGGCTCAACATATTATAAGTCAGATTTTGTTTCACTGAATCAAAAATTATCTCAAAGTGATAGAACAATGCCTTTTAGCCCAAACCACACTCAACTGAAAATGAAAAGCCTAGACACAGGAGGAATGAGTATCCAATTCTCTCACCCTCTGACTCAATCCATTTACAACAGCATCAGAACAACTCACTACCTCAGAGTCAACTTAAAGAGGTCAAAGAGCTATATGTTGAAGACTGAGTATTTGAAAGAAACTGACAACACAAAGAACCAAGACACTGCTTTCTAGATGGTAAAATGGTAAGATGATAAAATGGTAAGAAGGCCATTTTATCTATATTAATTCATCTAATCTATGAACCAAGAATATTCAAGTTCCATTATATTTCTTTTAATAACAGTTTTCATTGTATAGGCCTTTCACTTCCCTTGTTAACTGCGAGGCACTTAATTTTTTGATACAAATGTCAAATAGAGTTACTTTCTTAATTTCTTTCCCTTATAGTTCATTGTTTGCATTTAGGCACACAACAAATTCTGTATATTGTGTATGTAAACCCTGCCATTTTACTATACTGAGTTATGGTTTCTAATAATTTTAAAATAGTAAGAGAAAGTGGAAATTAAAGAAGCTGACTATAGTTCAGCATTAATACATATCAGTAACTGAATAACAGAAAGCAATAACAAATCAATCTATCACCTGACACTCCTATTTCTCTAGGAGGACACGTAATGCAGGGTTTATTAATCTTGGGTCAAGTCTGATGTCACACACTTTGTGGTTACAACTTTTTCCCCCTCTTCTCTCATATTGAAATGGGTTGAAAGTATTAGAAATGCTTGTGAACATCAGATAAAAAAATTAGCACCTTGGCACCTGGTGGCTCAGCAGGTTAAAGCACAGAATTAAGAAGAAGCTAAAGCCACTTCAGCATGATGTGGACCCCAGAGATGGTCCACATGGCCGAGCAGACCTCTCCTGACCCGCCCACTGCTCCCCTCAGCAGTGTACTTCATCAGTCTGCCTGTTCTGCTCCCTACTCTGTCTCTGGTGAATCCTCTCACTGCCCCTGCACTTCTGGCCTGTATTCTTCTTTTGTATGCAAAATAAATAAATCTTTTTAAAAAAAATTAGCACCCAACTTTAATATGGAGAATCTGAACACAATTTTAGGACCTCACTGCAGTTTTGTGAAATATTTTAATGAGTTTAACTACTGCATTTTTCATTATGCTCATTCTATCAGCTTTCTTTTACTTTTTCTAGAAGCAGAAGACATCTATTATTTTGCTTTCAAATAAAAAGCCTTAATATTTGCTATTTTGAACACATACATGCATTTTCACAGCACTTTCTCCTACTGTAAGTTGTGTTGTTAATTACATAGTCTCAGTAATTATGGTACAAAACCATAACTATATCTAAGTGATTTGACAGCGGCACATTCCCAATATGAGTATGAATTCTGAGCTTGTTTTCTCAACTATTAACCATCATTAAATGAAAAACTGCAGACAATCTCTATTATGATATCCAATGTGTCACACAAGGATTCAATAAATGCTTAGAAATGTGTTGAGATCTTAAATCTGAATACCAATTTCTTTGTGAAATTTCTACATATCATAGCAAATAGATGCCTGCTTATAAAATAATTTATAGCATCTAAATCTTGCACACTTGTAAATCTCTTTCATCACATTTAACATGCAATCTGTGTTTAGGAAAAGTTAATGTCTGAAAGAATTCCTGGCTTATTCACTACTCCAAAGAAACAGTCTGGTTAATTTGTAAAATTAGATTATTTTATTTTTATCTTCTAAAATCTCCAATGCCAGAAATAGGTAAAATATAACTCAGTTTATTAAAAGTTTGATGAAAGTCTATATCATATTGACAAAGATAATATAGAAGTATTTACTAAAAATAATTGTGTGGCAAGTAGCATTTAGAAGATTCTTTTCTAACAGATCACACTACCAAGTCACAATTTGATCTCAGTTTCTTTGATAAAAGAATCCCTCATGTGAACATGCTCAGTGAGTAAAAAATCTCAAATGTCCAGTATTTCAAAAATGTGGAAAGCTAGTTGGTCAGTTGAGTGAATGATGGCCACTTGCCTTCCATTTCCCTACTCTTCTATGAATTTAGCCTAACAAGTTTTCCAAGAATACATTGTGTACACTTCTAAAAGTTCTATTTTACCAGTGAAGGGGGGAGAGCATTATACACTGTCAGTAATACACGTGTTGACTAAAAGCAGGGACACACTCAGGAGCTGAAAATCCAGCATGAGTCTCAGGAATTGACAATGCAGCTGCCATTTCTTTATTGTCTGGATGGGTAATAATACTATTCTCAGATGATCCTGTAATATGTCACATTATTGCTGGCAAATTTCTGAGTGCTGGGTTAGTGATAGAGAGCAACTAAGGAATTAACTGGTGCTTCCCTGACAGCATGGGAAACTAATAGCAGCTCACTAGTTTGTTTATTGGGGTAGTTTAAGGTTTTATTTTTGTTTTGTGTTTAATGTCACACTTGGAAGAAACTGAATCAATGCATTTTCAGCCTTAAAATATGTTGGTTTCAGACTCAACATAAAAACACTTTACTGCTTCCAAACACTGCATATAAAGTCACTAGATGAAGAGAGCACAATCCTGCTGTCCATTATGGGATGCATAAAAAAGGAGCCCTAAATCCAGTCTAAGCCTTCACTGGTAGCATTAGTCAAATAAAGTTACTTTAGTGGTAAAAACAAAAATCAGTCAGAACTACTTGCTTCCTGGGTAGACCAGATGTTTATATTATGGGTCTTGGATGACCATATAGAGGTGTCAGTATATCCTAGAGATTGTTATGGCAACCTATTAAGTACAAGGACATATTTCATTCAGTATCTCAGCTTTTTCAAAATTATTCAATCTCTTTAGTAAAGGACTCTCTGTTCCTGTATCTCTTTTCTAAGATTCTGCATCAGCCTTTCTGTGTTTCATTGAACTACGAGGGCTGCATTGGGTTTCTATTGAAATTGTTATTCAAAAATCTTTGCTAATTTTTCAAATTCTGTAACCTCTATTAAATCTCTGGAATTCTTTCCTCTTTGTTTTCAATTTTGTTCAGATCTTCCTTCTTGTGAGCTTTTATCTTTTAGTATTAAATACATATTCTACTCTCTTCTGTGTAAGGTGTATCTGCTGAGAAATCTGATGAAAGTCTGATCATGCTGCCTTTGATTGTTACATTCTTCTCCCCCTGCCAGCTTTTAAGTATCTCTATTATAGGTATTTGTTTTGGGGTTGCCATGAGGATTGTATCAAGCTTTGATGAAAACACACACACACACAAACCAAATAGCCAAAGTAATCCTGGGAGAAAATAAGAAAATTGGTGATCTCACAATTCCCAACTTCAGACAGTGCTCACAGTGATATTAATCAAAACACTATGGTATTGGAAGAACAAAGGAGAAAAAACACATACCAGTAGAATGGAATCGAAAGCTTATAAATAAACCCATACAAATGCAGACAGCTAATATTTAACAAAGAAGCCAAGATCATACAATTGAGAAAGGAAAACCTCTTTAAGTAAATGGTGTTGGGAAACCTGGATGGGCCATATGCAAAAATAAATAAATAAATAAAACTAGATCATTGCCTCCACAGATAAAATTCAGAACATATTGAGGTCTTGGATATGTGAACTAAAACCTTAAAATCCATAAAATAAAACACAGATGATGCATTCCTGGATACCAACTGCAAAGATGTATCTTGAAGTCACAACTCCAACAAAATGAGTAACAAAGGGAAAAAGCAACAAATGGGACTACATCAAGCTCTCAGGCTGCCAAAGAACCACCACAAAACAAACCTAACTACAGATGGCATAAACACATCCGACGGGGTTAATTTGTGAAATATATTAAGAGCTCATACAATTTATCAACAAAACCCAACCCCCAAAAAAGAACAAAAGCCTAAATAGACACTGTTCCAAATAAGACACTTAGATGGTGATAGTGCTGCAGCATTGGGAATTTGGTGGCAAGACAGGCAGATATACAAATAGGAGGTATGAATTTATATTTCAAAAATCGCACATAGTTATGTAAAAATGTTAATAATATTTGAGGGGGGACAATAACAAGTTTATATACCAGAGAAATTTACCACTTGAGTCAAATTATGATAAAACATGGGGCTACAAAGATGAGTAACCCTTGCAAAATTCAAACATTGAGAGCTGTTTCAAGTATTATTTTGTTTAAACTACTCAGGAGAAAGTTAATTCACATGCTCTAATGAATATTTTAAAACTCAGTAAAGGAGTAATAAAATACCAAGCTGAGAGCCCATATCAACATTTATATCTCAGTAAGCCAAAGAATAATTATAAAATTTGAAATAACTTTAAAACATTTAATATGCTTGCAAGTTTTTAAGATATTACAGTAAAATGGATCTCATGAATTAAAATAATGAGATTTTAAAATCTCACATTAAGTCAGTCATTGTCTGTTTCAATCAGTGCCTCTCAATTCTCTTCCAGGAAATGATGGCATCATTCATAGTTTCCACTGGTCAAATAGTGAAATAAGGCAAATAACAACAGTGTGTATTAAGTTTTTAATAAAGCTGACCTAATTTGAATTTAAAGAATGTCCTTAAACTTGAAATATGCTGTTTGTCTTCAATTTGCAGAGATGAGTTTTATTATCACTGTCGTGTTTTAATGTCCTCTATTTATGGCCCCCAAAACTGATTGTTACTGATCTTTTCTTTTTTGTTCTTTTTGATTTTGTCCTAGCAAAAACAGAATTTCATTTTAGTGTTATTAAATAATGGTGACATTTTCCAGTTCTCAAACAAAACAATCTTGTTCATTTAAATCATACTGACAAAAATAGAGAATTAAATTACAGAAATTTAACAAAATAAAATTACCCAAAGTCCCATCACCTTAATTCAAACATTATCTTTTTAATGTATCTCTCTAGTGTGGTTTTCTGTGTAGATATTTTCATAGCTTTTAATCAGAATGCAATCCCATCTTATGCTTTTTCACTAAACAGATTTCTATTATATTTTTAATAAAATAAAATTTCATTAATAAAATTTAAAATAACAGCTACTAGTCAATAATTTAAGAGATTTTTCTTCATTCTTTTTCAATTAGTCCATTTTTTTATATTTCCATATATGTTTTCCTTGGAAATTACAACAAAAATGTGGAATAAGATACATTTTTCCTTATAATCATCATTGGTATTTTGAATTAATGTACTATTGATTTATAATAAAATGTAAGCTTCAGGAATAGAGCGCCATCATTATACCTCAATAAATATATGGACCACGCCATAAGTTTCAGTAACTTATTTTTCATGGCTAAAGCTCTGTGCTTTAAAAATGTATTATGATGCATAATATTCTAATAATCTTTATTAAGGTAAAGGTGGTCATGACTAACTTTAAAATCAACTCCACAAGACTTTAATAATTTCCTATAAAAAGTCATGCTTAAGATTGCCAAGGATATTATAAACATTCTATTGTATATTATTTAGCCTTATAATAATGCAATTTAGATAGTCTCAATTAATTACATTTACATATATTTTCTACAGAAGCAAATGTAGACAATAAAGAAGAAATGCAGTAACATTACTTCTTAACACAACACTCCTTGAAATTATCAAATTACCGAGTGTAGATAAAACATGAAGATTTCCATTTATCTACATATAGTCATACATTTAATAAGTACATTCCTACTCCAGAAATCAGTTTTGTTGAGTGTTAGATCATATTTTTCTATTCTGGGATGTAACATGTGTGCTCCTTCCATAAGATGAAAGCCTTAACAAAAGCTGTCCAACAAAAATAAATGAGTTGTATTTCTCAATTTTCTAGTTACTACATCAAAAAGAAAGTATATACCTAGATCAATATACACAAAATATTTTTTAATATGTGATCTATGCCTTTAAAGTGATATTTTACATTGTTTATACCAATTCTTCAAAGTTCAATGTGCACCTTATGTTTAAAAAGCAATTCAATTCAAACCAGGAACACTGCAGTTGTTCAATAGCCATGATAGCTAGTACATAGGACAGCTCAGGTCTAAAAGACTTTTTCTTCAAGTTCTTTTTATTCATCTTAGTTCTATTTTTTATATTTAATTTCTTACCTGTTAGTTTTTGGACAGTATCTGATTTCTCCCTTCAGGTGTAGTCCCTATAGTCCTCCCACCACCAGAGCCCCTTGTGTTTCCCCTCCCCCCCCTTATATTGACCCCTTACATATTAGGGATACAAACTACAGGTCTATGACTGTGTAAGTGTATGAGCATCAAATTGAACCTGAATGGAGGTTTCATTTTGAATGAGGCTGTTTTGAACCTGCAAGTATGACTAATACCATTGATTAGCAATATTCTATTTTTCTGGAGTATTCTTAACTAGAAAAGCTTACTAGCAAAGAAAACCCAGTTTACATCACATTCTGAACATAAATAGAGGGGCGGGGGGTGGGGGGTCTAGTTAAGACCATTGAGTGACTTTGAAGACTGCAAGAATGAGGTTCTTACCAAAATCTACTTTCAATCAGCAAATACTCCAACAAAAGACTCTCAGCATGCATGGCTCTTGCTCTGTGAGGTGACATGCTCGATGAGGAGTTACATATACAAAGTGATTGTTGATATTATTTCATCTGTACTGGGACCTCAGCAGTGATTAAAGACAAATTCTCTTACAACATAAGAAAATCCCCAATAATCAACATACATGTTTGTTTCTGAGTCTTTGGACCCAAGGTTCAGTTTTACAAGCCTATTAACTCTATTCAGAGGAGACACTTCTTATAACTCAACTATTAAACACAAAACAAGGCCTCTCCACAGATTGCTTATTCATTTCAGGGAGAAGAAAAAAAAAAACTATGCAGTGAAAAAAACTAGACAAAATCTCATCAGGTAATCAAAGTAACAACAGGTAGAAGGACATTGTGTGCCTCAACTGTGAGGCCTTGGGGAGTTCACACTGTAGTTTCTTTGTTCCTCTGAGCAAGATGGATGGACAACCCCAGTGCTATCATAAAGAAATATTTGAGTAACAAATTAAGGAATACTCTATGAAGTAATAACTGTATTATTCAAAATTGTGAATGAAGGACAGGAGAGGGCATGGGAAGAATAAATGTATACATAGCAAAGTGGTCACACTTGTTTAAGATTGGTAGGTGATACACAGAAATTCTGTTGATTCTAGCTCTCTAGAGAATCTTGGCTAATAAGAACATAGGCATTGCAGATGCTTTCAGATCATATCTCTTAGTAGAACAAATCTTTTGAAACAGGAATATCATTACAGAAATGGCCAGACAACAGTTATTTATCCACAGCAAGGTGAGAGTGGGAAAGTTTCTAATCTTTTGGTTACTGGTAAATATAGAAAGAATTGAACTAGTCATTTTAAGAAATTATTGGAAAAAAATAAAATCCCCAAATTCTACTTGCAAAGGAAATATCAAGTTTGGCGGGGCGGGCAGGGGGGGTGAAGTGTTTTATAATTTTGTTTTGCTTTGTTTTTGTATGGCTTCACTGCCCTTTTTTCATTGTTAGGTTTGGTTCCTGACAAAAATATGAATAGTGGTCTTAGCTAGTCATTATTCTTTCTTTAGTAACAGGAATTCCAGTTTTGTGGAATCCTTTGACAAGTAACTTTCCAATTCCAGATTCTCTTTCTGAGACAACTAGATGGTACTAAAGACTGAATATGGGCTAGTAGGATGTGAACTAAGTAACATGTGTGACTTCCAGATTGCCTTAAGGTCATGTGTCCTGGGTATGATCCACCCCAAACCTTTGCCAACAACCAGGATAAGGCAATTAAAGGACAACTTTAAATGTTGTCCTGAGGTTGGTAATGATGCCACAGTAGGGCCCTCTGTGGTGGTGCAACAGACTAAAGCTCAGCACTGTGAGGCTATCTGCAGCCACCACAGTGCAAGTTTGATTCCCAGCTGGGGAGGTGACCCACATGATGTGGCAGACTGGTCTTTCCTGTTCTTGTCCTCTGTTCCCCTACACCAGTACTCATATGCATAATTTAAAAGATGCCACACTAGCTTATGTGATGCTATACTCACCTCTAAAGCCGTGATGTGAAAAAAACTTCTGTGGTATTTTTGCCACTGATTCTGGAGTCTCAGTATGTAACAATTTAATTTAATGAGCATACAAATTAGCACTGGGAGTAGATCTGTGTAACAACAAAATTGTGTACAATATCGAGGAGAGAACACTTTGCAATACCTTCTTCAAATTTAGACAATGAAGATAACAGGACATTCCAGAGGTCAGAACCAATGACTAAGGGAGTAAGTCTAGAGACTGCAACAAGAGGGCCTACCAAGAAACTCACCCTCCTTCAGAAAATTGATTTAGATTTGATAACTACTCTATAGCCACAACTACTGGGGAATTTCATTCTCCCCTAGACCATAGAGCTGCTTTTAATTGTTGCTGCACTACCAGATATATTAAGTATGGTAATAGGCAAGAAGAAACCTTGCCTTTGTTTTATAAATTGAAGAACCTCAAGGAGTTGCAGTAAAACCTGAGGAAGAGGACAGGCAACTCCTAGATCCTAGAACTTTGCTTCGGTTCTGGCAACTAGGTGTGGTGTTCTCTTCTGTTGTAGAAGGGATTCATGTTCTGTGCATAGGGAGTCAACACAGGCATGCATGCTGTGACTGTACCCATGGGTGACCAGAGAAGTGCACTATGGTGAAGTCACTCAAGCTGTCGCCCTTGTTTCTGATAGTGAAAGTCCCCAGACTTTTTACTTGGTGCATGGCTGTACATCTAGAGACTATGTTGTAATTCCTCTGATGACAAAGTATGGTGAAGTGCATAAATTTAAATCAGTAGGGCCCTCCCTGGTGGCGCAGCGGGTTAAAGCACTGCACTGAGAAGCTAAAAAGCCACTTCCGCATGAGTTCAATTCCCGCCTCCCCGGGAGGAGACCACATGGCGTGGCAGACCTCTCCTGACCCGCCCACTGCTCCCCTCAGCAGTGTACTTCGTCGATCTGCCTGTTCTGCTCCCCACTCTGTCTCTGGTGAAGCCTCTCACCGCCCCTGAGCCTCTGGCTGTACCCCAGTTCTGTATGTACAAATAAATAAATCTTAAAATAAAAAAAAAAAATTTAAATCAGTAGGATATGAGTGGAATTATTTGATGAAGCAGTCATTTCCCTAATATCCTGAAATGCTTGGCCTTCCATTTCCCCTTCCCACTAGTTGGGAAATAGCACTATTAAACTCTTCTGTTAAGATGTCATAACCAAAGCCTGGCCTTCCATTTCCCCTTCCCACTAGTTGGGAAATAGCACTATTAAACTCTTCTGTTAAGATGTCATAACCAAAGCACTATTAAACTCTTCTGTTAAGATGTCATAACCAATCCTGGAACAGTCTGCTTTGGACTATTAAGTGAAACTTGTAGTTTCTCCATTTAACAGCTTAGCCTGTCATTAACAAATACAAGTTTCTTGTACTTTTACATATATAAAACTGGTATCAAATAATAGTTGACATGCCAAGAAAAGTGATAGAAAAAAATAGATATATTAGAAGCATCAGAATATCCTCAATATTCATAGTACTTAAATTTTCATTTCACCCAAAAGTATACCTGCTCACTAATTGTTCACTACAAGTAAATGGAATTTTCCATGCTAGAGTAAAGTTGCATTTAAACCATAACATATAGTCATCACATGGATGCCTAGCAGAGAGAAGAATAAGGCTACTTAAAACAAGTAAACCTTGAAAGTAGAAAGCCAGAATATAACAATTTCCCTGTGTAAAGAAATTCTCGGTTATACAGCTAATGACATCACTTTTCCAAGCAAAGTATGCTAAAAGGAATTTTTATCTGGAAGTGGCATATCATTATGATACAGTTTTAGTTTAACCCTGCTCAACAAAAATAGTGGTAAATAGTGGTGTATTTGTAGAATAAAAGTTACTTTTCTCCACTTTATACAGTGAGTGAGAAGTAGGGTCATAATCAGCCTAATGCAGACATCACATCCTGAGTTTCTGGACATAAAAGATTATGCTCAAAGGGTCTCTATGCCTTAATAGAGCTTTTTATAAGGGAGCACTGGTAAATTTATTTTCCCATATTCTCTTATGATGGCACAAAAGTCTCTCATCTTAAAATGAGTGATTATGCTTTTCTTTGACTGCCCTGAATAAACAAACAAAAAAATCCAGTGACAATAAAATACATTTGAAGCTACATGACTGAATGTGTGTATGTGTGGCCTGTCACAAAAAAGACTGATGAAATTTGAGTATTCAGACTTGGACAACCCAAAGATATATGGGACTATTCCTGAGGGAAGATGACAAGGTTATTTTTTATAGAAATGTCAATAGATTAAATTTGGAGTCACTCTGCTCTTAATATAATAGTTGTCATAAACAAGGAGGCAAGAGTTATCAGCTGTTCCCATAAGCAGCTTTAAAGACCCATGGAGAAATGATTAAATGGATAGAATTTATAATCCCAGCTCTCTATAATCCTAGGGCTTTCAATTCCTGACTGCTGAAGGGCTTCTGGGTGGGCTCATTATTGACCTTCACCGATGGGCTGACATTGTGCTGTCTTAGTGTTGATTTATTATTCCTCAAAAGAGCAATACACAATAATGTAAATCCAACTTAGTGGATTTTCAACCCACGTTAAAAGAGGTTTGCTATAAGAATCAATCGATAGTAAGACCAAGCCTCTAGAAGCATATGAAGACAAACCAAATATATTTGGACATTACATTTGCCTTTTTAACATGCAATATCCAGTTGCTTTGTGTGTGATACGTATATAAACATACAAAATATAAATTTATAGCAAGTTCTCTTTCATACCTACAACAAAATAAACCAAGATTTATAAATAATTCACTGGGAAATAGTAGCATCCTACTACTAAATTTAGCAGTGATGTTTTTTCCTCACTGGATAATTTCTTTAATCCATTTATAAATGCTCCACTGGTTGTATTGTATGGATCTCTTCCAGAACTTCCTAAAGGTGAATTTTTCCCACTTTATGAGTTTACTTATATATGAATACTACATGAATAGGAGAATTATATTAGTCCAAATAGAAATTCCTATTCCTCAAAACAATTATTTTCAGTAATTAATAACCAAGTGATTAATAATCACTTAAAAGTGCTATCGGCCCTCCCTGGTGGCACAGCAGGTTAAAGCACAGATCTAAGAAGCTTAAGTCACTTCCGCATGAGTTCAATCCCCTGTCTGCCCTGGAGGAGATCCATACCGCGTGGCAGACCTCTCCTGACCCTCCCGCTGCTCCCCTCAGCAGTGTACTTCCTCGATCTGCCTGTTCTGCACCCCACTCTGTCTCTGGTGAAACCTCTCACTCTCCGCATCTCTGGCCTGTACCCCAGTTCTGTACGAATACATAAATAAATCTTAAAAAAAAAAACTCTAAAAGTTGCTGTCAATTGATATTTTGTATATTTATTCCTATATTTGAATCTCGGCTTCTCTACTGGCTATGCAAATCTGGGCGAGTATATTTTCTTTATTTTTTTAATTGAATTATTATTTTTTATATGTGGTAGCACTGGTTTACAACACCACGTAAGATTCAGACATACAGCTTCCACCTTGTCAGATGTTTGTTACACATAACACCCACCACCAATCTCCCCTAATTCTCTACCATAGTCCATTGCACCTATTCCTCATTTACTCTCACCCTTCACACCCCCCTCAGAAAGCATCAGTTCTTCATTAAGATTTCTAGAATTTGTTTTGGTTTAATTTTGCCCATTTCTTTGTTTCTTCGCATTTCACACGAGTGTTATCATCCAGTATTTGTCTTATCCAAGTTTTTTTTTTTCCTCATCTGAACAAGGGTTTGCATAAATAAGTGTCCTGATTTGAGGCTCAATTTAAGTGATGAATCTCCATTATCAAATGCTCAGGAGTGGAGTCCTCAACAGGTGGTAGCCACTATTTATGCTGTTATTTCTACACCTAAAAATGAAAATCTATTGTCACAGTCATCAAGAAGAGTTTTGTACTATCTGCTATGGCTTAATATTTGTGTCTCCTAAATATTCCTAATCCCAGTGTGGTGGTACTAGGAGGTGGGGACTTTCAGAGGTAATCAGGTCATGAAGATAAAAAAATTTATGAATGCAATCAATACCTTTATAAGAAAAGGCCAGAAAATTAGCTAGTTCTCTGCTTTCTGTCATGTGAGGAGATAAGACTACAGCCAGCGAAGGCCAGGAAGGAGGTCCTCAACAGACACCAGAGCTGCCAACACGTTGATCTTGGCCTTTTCAGCCTCCTGAACTGAGAAATTAATGTTTGTTGTTTAGTCACCCAATCTATGGAAACTTGTTACAGCAGCCCAAACAGATAAAGGCATCATTCTACAGAGCGACAAAAAGAGAATTTCTCCCTTCTTGATCACTACTGACACAACCAACAAAGACCAACCATTCCATAAACTTATAATAGTTATGTGAGAAAATATATTTTAAAAGGTCTGATTTGACCTCAGAGTGCTGCTATGCAGTTGAAAATGCATTATTCTGGGGCCATTTTAAGCACAACCCTAGATCACTGCCTCACAAGGAACAGATCTCTCTGGGGATGTGCATTCCTACTCTTTGTCCTCTCTGTCAGCCTTTCCATTGCGAATATTTTTTGTCCCTACCATATCCATTCTAAATATACTGAGTCACAGGGCAAGGCAGAATAGAATATGAAAAGCCTCAAGGAATAAGGCAGGCTCCAGAGTTGGTAAGGATAACAAACTTCACAGGGGACTTATCAAACACCCCAGAACCAGATGCAACAGGACATTCTGGAACACGGATGATAAAAAGGACTAAGATAAGAGTTGGGACACAGAGACTTAATTTTGGGCACAGAGACATTGAGGCAGAGTGATCGAGACCACAGAGAACCAACCATTCACAAAGAGACTGATGGGGCTTTAGAATAATTAGGGAAATAAGCTTAGCATGTATTCCTGAAGGCATGGCTCCACTTGGGCCCCTTGCCCCTCCTGGTCTGACCCACTGGCCTGGTGTCCCACTTTATTTCTGTTCCTTTTCTCCTTAATAAATTGTTTCTTTCACTAAACAAATTTGTCTCGTTTTGCTTGCTTGCCTCTAGCATCAGTGAAGTTCCTGTTGTAGCTTCCTGAAACACCAACCCATGGTGGCCTAGTGGCTGGGACCCACTCTTGGCTTGGAGACGAGGCCTGAAATTACTATGCTATCATGACTACTTTAAGTCATACTCTAAAATGCTCTTTCTAGAATGCCATTTGAGTTTCATCAATGTGCAAACCACATCACTCTAGACCCATGGAACTCACCCTTTCTTTTCTAATGTTCTTTCACAGCACATGCATCCTCTCACTCAAAGTGGAAAATCTGGAATCATTTTTAATTTTTTTTCTATTCTCTCATCCAGTACATTCACTCACCAAGCTTAATCTACTCTACTACTAAAGTTTTTCTTAATAGAAACCCCATCTGTTCCCCAAGTTCACCAGGAAAATTATTATTACAAAATTAAAGCATTAAGTCTTAAATATTCTTTTAAAATTTTCCTCGCATAATTTGTCTCATCACATATATTTTTTCTGTTTCTTAATATTTGATAAGTGTATGTGTGTGTGCATATATCTCCATAGACTCAATTATAAAGATTGAATTTATATACTTATAATTTGTATTTCCATCACATCATTAAAATGCTTAAAGGTTTATGATTAAAATTATGAATCTCATAGCACAGTGGCCTCTGATGATTAAGCCTTCCTACATTCAAGAGCTGTTAAGGGCCAGCTCTCAATTGCACATTAGTAAGGATCAACCTGCCCTCAAAGCATATTACAATATGCCCTTTCTTAATAACTTGATAATAATATCAAATACAAAACTGCTTAATAGTTGATTTTCCATTTGGATTTTTATTTTAAGAAGAGATCCTATTCTCAGTGTGTGGGTGTATCTTTAGGATTGTTGGATTTAACATAGAATATTCCTATTTATATATAGAACAAGACTATTAACACAACATAAATGTAAAATAGTAAACTATTTAAAGGTCAGAGTGAGAAGAGCTAATTTAAAAAAAAATCAGATACTAATGCACCTGAAGACCATTTTGGAAATTTTTTTATTTTTAACAAGTGTTTCATTTTCAAACAGATGCAGAAATTCAGAAAAGTTAGTATTTTGCAAATGATGTGGTGTGTGGTTTACCAAGACTGGTGATTGTGGAGTTGGTCTGCTGCACGAGTGCTTCTCACGCCAGTATCTTTTATAGTAACCAAAACATACTTGAATTCAGCATGTTTCTTGGAACCCCAGAAGGGATTCATTACATATCTTTTCCAAAGTTAATGTATTTCATTTGCATACAAACACAATTCCATCACAGCTTCCAATCAGAGGCAATAGGAGAGGATTGTGACTGCCTGGTCTAAAGATTTTCTTATCTGAATATATCATAAGGATGGAGCCTTACATTCATTGCTAACCTATTTGCTTTTTATCCCCAAATTATACACACTACAAAAGAAAACACAAGCTTAGAGAAAATATCTCTCACAAAGACACCGGAGCTTATCCGAGAGACCATTTTTGAGATGTGTTTTATAACAAAATACCATCAGCCTTTTCTCCCAAGTCAAGGAGAAACCTCTACACAGATTTCAAAAAATGAAAAAATATTTCATAACATAACCTTTTACATTCTGTTCTACATAATTACTAGAATTCCCCTCTTAGTTAATTGTGTAAAGTTGGCAGTCATAACACTTTCATCTTACCATTGTTCTCAATCTAAAAAGATACAAAGTGTTTGAACTGATGAGTTGCCGGATGAGTCATTCATCCTTAGATTCCCCAGTAGGACTTATTTAGATTTTCTTAACTTTGATCATAGAACACTAACAGGGAGTGAAGGGCATTATGGTCATTTATTCATTCTTTATTAATAGAGTAGCACTTTATTAATAGAGTATCCATATGTCTTGATTTGCTTAAAGACAGTTCCTGTTTATAACTGCTCTGCTGCTATCATTAACAGTGTCCCCTCAAAGTCCTTTTGGACAATAAATTATGTGGTTATGCTTTTTGCTAGGCCAAGCTGGGCAGTGCAGGGCAGTGACCTTGTGGCCTGCCACATTCCTGGTTGTGCAGATCGGGGTCGCCTGGGCCTTTACTTCCTCATGGGTGCATTCTGCCTTGGCTGTTCTGAGCTATGACCCTGTCTCCCCTACTACTCTTGGGTATAAATTCCCTCCCTGCAATCCCTTGGCGCGGCCCCTCCTCCTTGGCCTCAAAAACCTCTCTTTTCTAAGATTGCTCGTGTGGGCTCCTTTCGACAACACCTTACACTTTTGACGAAAGGCAACATATATATCTAAGAACTATTTTAGTTCTAGGTAATGAGCAAAAGTCTTCTAGCCAAGAAACAATATTCTTTCCCTCCCTAAAATTTGCATAAGCAACATTCAGTCTCATGTGTGTTCTCTCCCCTGCACAGGGTAAGCAGCACCTGACACGTCCCCAGGCCACATCAGTAACCAGAACCTGTCAGCTGAGAAACAACTAAACTATGCAGTTTAAGAAGCCAAACAGCTTGAGGTAGACTAGGATGGTTTGGAATTGAGACTTTGCAGGAAATTACTTATCCATTTACTCAGAGATGAGAGTTTTGTCTTTCAAGATCCGAGATGACGAACTAGTAATTAAGAAAAGGAATCACATTGTAATTATCCCCATGTCATCACTATTTCGTAGAGTGCATATATGTGTGTGTGCACATGAATGCACTTTAGTGATCTTTGTGCAACTAATCTAGCTCAACTATGGTGTTTAATTAGTTCACTCTAAAGATCCACTCCCCCCCAAAGTTATTAAGATCCCAAATCTGTAAAGTTAGCTCATGTTTAAACTCAAGTCAGTAAGATAATCTTCTACAGATGCCAAAGCAACAAGCCGAGAATGCAGTCTTCTAAAGGTAAAAATTACTATGAAATCTAAGGGCAATAAAAGGTCCAGAAACATAACATCTGGGGCTGCTCTTTTAGGGGGTATAGGATGGTTGTTTTACCCCAAATGCTTGAAATGAGCAGTTGCTATATACTACAGCAGAACATATATGGGGTTTGCAATCAGAGAAATTGGACTTGTTACATTATATATTAACCAAATGACTTTAATCTAATTCCCTACCTTTCTGAACATCACATTCTCATATGGAAAATGCAGATGATAATCACACTGATTTCATGAGGTTATTTTAGAGTCAAATGAGTGAAAGTATTATCACAAAGTAGAAGATGCAAGCAATAAGCCCAGTGCTGCTAGTATAGCCTCATTTTCTTCATCCCATTTCTAAAACTCCTTTCAAATTGGTCACACTTCAACTGTATCAAAGATATTTCTTCCTCCCTTGCTCATTTATTTTCTTTATCACTACTGGCATATGGGCAAAAAGAAAAGTGTTATGTCACTACACACAATTTTTTTTTTTTACCACATCCAATTATTTTTTAACTGAATCCAGTTACTTCTGCGCTTGGGTTTATTAATAACATAATTAATGACACTTGTCTAAACATTTCACTTCTCAGCTATTTGTTTTATTGCCATGAAGCAAGAACATAGTTTATTGTTATTCTCCTTGCTAAGAGAAAAGATTTTTCAAATAATCAAACCAAGCTCGTATGGCTCTGTAGTCTAAGGAAATCGCATCTTCCCTGAGTAGTATGTAATTAGTGACTGCTGTCAAAGTAACGGGATGAATGAGCTCCTTCCACTGCTCATGGTTATCTGGCCTATATTTCACTTATAGTCACATCTCTCCCTGCCAGTAAGTGGTCCTAGGTTCCTTTTATTCTAAAAATCATTTTTTT
>NW_004567114.1:39320597-39338366 GCF_000260355.1 Condylura cristata | reverse complement strand
TTTTTAAGGAAAAACATTAGAAATTAGGACTGAAAACAATCCTAAAAAGTTCATTTCAACATTGGAGAACAAAAAAGTTCCAAGCCACTTACACTGAAAAGGCAGGAACAAACCTCATTCACAAGCTTCTTTCTATACTGTTACTTCATCAACCTTTAATGCTCAATGTCTGAATGTCCACAGTAGTTGATAATCTGTATTCAACTACAAAGATGCCAGGCTCTTACAATTAGTACTTGAGTGTTTGCCTGAAATGCAAGCTTTTAATATTTATTGTTTGCTCAATGTTAGCATTTAATATCTCTAGGATAGAGAGATAGATGCCATTATTAACATTTCACGAATAGTACCAAATTAAAACAGTGACAATGACCTGATTACTCATGACTAAATCCAGATCAGTAAAAGGGAATTTTTCCATGTTACTTTATGCCTCCATCACTACTAACACAGCTTTTCATTAAGTTCAAAGTTTATAGTTCAATTATTTATTCAGAGCATCTAGGAAATAGTATTAAACTACCAAAATAAAATGGGCCATAAGATTTTTAAAGTAAGTTTAAAATTATAAAATTAAGAAACATATGCTATATGCTTTAATTTTATTCATTTATAATTTCAGTCATTACTACCTACTCTGTGCCAAGTACACTTTTAGATTAGGCTATCTCTGATAATGAGACTTCTGCCCTCAAGGAGCTCACATTCTACTGGAGATTGAATATGAACACCACAAATAATGAAGCACATAGCACCTTTAAAGTTCATTAAGTAAATGAAAGTAAAATGAAGAATATCTAAGAGGTGGGACTGTCATGGGAGGAGTATCTTTTATCAAGGAAATTTTTCATCAGAAAATAACAAATGCTGTAAGTTGCTAGTACAAATAGCATTTGCTTCTCTTAGCTGTCCATGAGATTTACCATAAAAACTTGTCCAGTTTTCTTGACACCCTTTAAAGAAATTAATGTTGCCAAAATAGGAGAGACCAAGAGAAGTATGTGCCAACTTAAATTACTTAAATTTCATATTATCCATTTAGATTCAAAGGTGATGTCATATCACCTGACACTGTACACTGAAAACTGTATCTGTAGTTACTCTAGGAAAAGCAGCTGCTGCCTCAGAACAGCTTTCGATCTAGGATACAACCAAGTTCAGTCAATACCCTGTTTATCTGACATAGTGGATAAGCTCAATAAAGTTCCAGCATAGATGTCCCACCATGTCTATTGTGTAAGGTCACTGTTGCTGTCACTGTTGAATGTCATTTTGGTTTACATGTCTTCAAAGACTTGTTACCAAAATCAGAGTAGGAAATATCAAAAAGATAGTTGTTACTAAAGTGCTAATCAAAGCAACTCTGCAAATTAGAGTTTCTTATTTAGAACACAGTTAAGAATGCTTAAGACTATATTCTTATTTAGCCATTATTACTTAGGGTTTTCTAGATCTCAGATTATGTCACTCCAAATTATTTTTCCCATTTCAAATCACACTTACAAACTGCAAATTTGCATCAGTGAGCTGGGATTACCAGAAGAGGTGTGGGCATCTGCAGGTCAGGCAGGCGCAGCTCAACTTTCAGAACAACCTTGACAATACTGAGGACTAAGGAAAAGAGGGGTGAGAAAATGAATCTGGTTGTGGCCTACCAATAATCAGGGCATCAGTCAAAGCAAAGCTTCTTAACCTTTTGTGACATGACCTCTTATCAAAATAATGTTTTTAAATACATGAAATAAAAACACAAAGGAAACCAGTGAAATACAAATATCAAAAATGTTACTGTCATTTTGTTATATGTGCTTTATTACCACATCAAATTACAAGATGTTACAGTATACTCATAATGCCTACAATTTCAAAAGAGTGTTGAGTGTAAATGCTATTTTGAAAAACCGCAACAATTGGGGGATGATACAAAGTCATAAATAGGCTAATAGAATGGTTTGTTACCTTCATATATAATTGAAAGCCATGCTAAATTACATAGGTTACATTTTACTGATTATAAAATATAGCCTTCTTCCTCCTACCCTCCATCACTGGCCCATGATATAGACCTAAATTGTACCAATGCTAAGTGCCATGCAGCAATTTAATTTCCAAATACCTCACAGAAGCAACATCTTATCAACACCCCACATTTTGCACAGATGCTTAAACATCATTATGCCCTTCAAACCTCCCTGCCACTACCACTACTGGGCTCAGGATAATGTGTACTTGGGTAAATAGTTCTCCTTCCAGTCTTAGGTCTGATAAATGCACCATCATTAACTGTCATTTTCAAAACCACAAAAATCATAATACTAAACATTACTGCAGCAGTCTGACAGAAAAACAAAGTGCAGAATATAGCACCAAGACAATTCTATTAAGAGGTGCAATCAAGCTTAGATAGCTTACAAAGTCAAGACATTATCACCAAATCAATTGGTTAATGACTGCAACAGCAAGAACAGTTAAGGAAACTCCCTAAGTTCTATTATTCCAGCAGTAGGCTGTCAAAGCTTATGCTCAAAGAAATTAATCATAAAGCCATGTTGGCAATGGTAGAATATCTTGGGCTGTAAGACAGACAGACTGGCTCTATCAGAGCTCAACATATAGCAAGACATGTGATTTGATCCATGTTTGGGTGTGGAATCATGTGCCACTCAATGTCTGAGTAGTTTCATCTATGCCACCTGTAAGAAGCTATCCAATGACAGTGATTCATTCAAGAAGAACCAAATATAATGTACAATTTGAGACATCCTAGATCCACTTAGGGATGGTAGTGGCCATACTTAACAGTGGAAGGAAACATAGGCCATAGAATACTGCCTTCAACATCAATAGCTTTGTAGCTCTGCAGAAAACTATGCCTTGAGGACAAAAAAAAAAAATAGCAGAAAGGGCATCTTTTAAGTGACCAGAGAGGACAGAATTCTCTATAAGAAAAGCAAGTGGGAAAAAAAATAGAAAAAAGAGGGGAAGAGAGCAGAACCTAAAATGGTGAGGAAAGTGTTTATCACACTGAATGATGGACCCAGAGTTGTGAGATCCTTGGCCATGGGTCCCAGATAACACAAAAGTCCCTGAAAGACAGAAAGCTGTAAAACTGTAGCAACCATTATGGGCTTGGATAATGTGAACATCTTCCCTAATTTCTTACTAATTGCAAGCCTCCCACATTCTGGTGCTGATTCACGAAGGAGGAAATGCTGACTGAATTTTCTGTTAATGAAAATATATAAAATATTTCATTCAATTCATAAAAAATATTTTTAATAGAAATTCTTGAGAAATTACTACTTTTATTTGTCCCTCCTAACACTGAACAATTGAGGAAATTATTTCAATAAAAAGAACAGGTCTGGCCCTCCCTGGTGGCACAGTGGGTTAAAGCACAGCACTGAGAAGCTAAAGCCACTTCCGCATGAGTTCGATTCCCGCCTGACCCAGAGGTGACCACATGGCGTGGCAGACCTCTCCTGACCTGCCTGCTGCTCCCCTCAGCAGTGTACTTCGTTGATCTGCCTGTTCTGCTCCCTACTCTGTCTCTGGTGAAGCCTCTTGCCGCCCCTGAGCCTCTGACCTGTACCCCAGTTCTGTATAAACAAATAAATAAATCTTTAAAAAAAGAACAGGTCAGTGGTAAAATTTGAATCTTTTAAGAGATTGTGCTGAAGAGACTTCCAATAAACCTCAAATAACTCCCCAAAATTTACAACTTGACGATGTTTGATGTATGATATAAACAAGGTTTTTCTGGCTCTAAAATTATACTTGTAGTTCATTTTTTTACTTCAAATCTATTTATTTCCTGTGCCTCTTCACATTCATTCCCTAGTCTCTTAGAGCAGAAATAATTCCCATCTGAGCCAAACTTCTCAAATATGTGTGAAGTTAATGTGTATTTCAAGATTTCTGAGTTGAAATTAATTTATAATATGTGCAATTATGTGAATCATTAAGATTGCAAAGATATTATAAACAAAGTCAAACAAAAAAAGAATGATGAAGTTATGGGCTCATTAACCCTGACAGAGACCAGTGAACTCTGAGTTATTTCCTAAGAGTGAATCTCAGAGAGCCCATGTTCATGCTGGTTACTTAATAAACTATGAATGGAGACAGACAGAAACCAGAGCCTCTAGCGACTGTGGTCTTTAAATCCGCACCAGCACCCTGGTCCAGACAACATTAGGATAATTGCCATCTTTCAGAAATGTGAAATACATAGGAAAGCCATAGAAAAATTGTCACAACCCAGTAATACTTTATTTTATATGTTTTTAAATCTAACTATTAAAACAGACAGGAAAAATGCTCCTAAAACATAAATACATGATATCATGAATTGGGGAAAAGACAAGATAGAAAATTAGCAAAATGACACATACTGAAAAGTAACAGTGCTTTTGCATGGAATGTGGAAGGCAGCTTGTGATTGAGACCATAATTTTCTTCAAGATATTTGTCTCCCTGTGACATCTCTCTGCTCCACTGATGTCACTCCATTGCTTGTCTTATTTGGCTAATGCAACAGAAGAAATGAGATGGACCCCTTCCAAAAAGATTTAAGTGTCCTGTTCTCTTGCTCCCTGGTCACAGGATCAGCATATCCAGATAGGGGCTGCTTCCACAGTCTTGGATCCCATGATGAAATTCATACAGAGCAGAGTTGGAATTGATTCTGGATGACTGAGGAGAGTACGTTACTGTACTAATTTACCTGAGCTGACTCTGAGAACTCACAGGATTCCATAGGCTAAACCTATATAAAACAGTGATCACAGCCCAGTAAATGCACACATACCCAACCACTCATTACCTCTATTCCAGCAACCCAAGACAGACAGCTGCTTTCATGTCTGAACCAAAAAGTGTTAAGAAGAGAGCTCAGTATTATAGTGTATAACCATCTCCATGGCTTCTATACTGTTTACCTTATCTGGAACACACAACTCTTAATAACTCCAGTGACTTAACTCCCTAGTACTCCTGTTCTCTTAATGCTTTGTTTGTAAAAAAAAAAAAAAAGAAGAAGAAGAAAAGAAAAGAAAATTTCCCTTTTCTGTTTCAGCAATGAGTAGGTGAGAAATTGTGAGGAGGAGAGGCAGGTAGAGAAAAATAATGCTAATATTTATATCCCAAAACACAAAAAGTATGGTATTTTCTGAAACAATTTCACCCTATGACTAACCTGTATGGTGGGTTGCTCTTATCATGAGGTCAAGCCATAGTTTTAGAATATGATCTGGAAAAGTAGGAGTTTGTCCCAGATCATCTCATCATGCCCCACAAATTGTCACTGAGGTATTTATCACTTTGGAATCTTAAAACAACTAGCCATTTGCTACTGGCAGTTGTCTGCATGGCACAGCTGGAATAATCCTTCATGAGGCTGATTGTCTTTGCCTAGATAGACCTACAGGAGCCCCAGCTCATGGATATTGCTGCCCACCCAGCCACACTGCCTGTGAAGCTACATCTGTCCTTGCCACACTCAACTTTTCTCCAGCTAGGAAACTCCACCATAATTGTATATCCTATTACCTTTGTGTTCAAGAATGAAATCTGTGTATTTTAATAGCTAAGCAACTTCTATCATCTCTTTGCTTAAGTTTTTCAAAACAAATGGCAGGAAGAATCATGGTCAATTTCTGCTTTCCAACCAGCCACATCTCTATTCTGAGACAATAGGGAGAAAGGAGATACTTGATTGACTGGGGGAAGAAAACCAAAGGAAAACAAAGGAGGGTAAGTCTATAAATTAAACTTGTGTTCCACTTAACTCCTTCCAAATTATACCCTCTGGTTGGCAAAATCTCTACAACTCAGCCCTATGATTGTATACCCTGACCACTATGTTGGTGCACATTGCATTACTTTCATGTTTGTGTAATATTATATGCATGGTTTATCTTTAGAAGGGGCGATAACTAGTTTTCAAATAATTACTTCAGCCTTTAAAAGTGAAGAGATTGCTCTAGTTTATGGCAGAGAAGGACATTGGAAGATACTAAATTACAAGAAGATCGTGATGCAGAGTTGCTGCTTTGAACACAGAAGAACTTCAAGTTGCCAAGGATGCGTACCAGTAACTGATAACTTGCCAGGAAATGGAGACCTCAGCCCTACAGCTAACTGGATGCTGTTAACAACATAAATGCACTTGAAAGCATATTCTCCCCAACAACTACAGATGAGAAGCCAACCTCACATGGCCAACACTGTGATTTGCAACTTGTCAGCAGAGAATACAGACCTATACTTCTCACCTGAAGAATAAGTTTGTGTTGATTAATCAGCTACTTTTGTGATCATTTGTACACAGCAACAGAAAACTAATACAACCCTGTTCCTGTATTCAAATTCACTTCTATAAAATAAGGATCACAAATTTCTGAAGTACTATAATAATTCTTCAAGGACCATATTCCCTTAGATTGTTTAGTTAACTCATAGTGGCTACCTCCCTTATGCTAGAATATAAAATAAAGTCTATTAAGTCTACATAGTAACTTTTTCTTTTAAAATTCTCCATGAATTCATAATTATCTGCTATTCTTGCTTGGACTAAAGCAAAAAAGTACGTTCATATGGTTAACCTAATAACCTATGTCCATCAAAGACAGACGTTCTCTAATGCTGGAAAACATTCTAACTCTGTGCTTAGAAATACAAGGTTGTCCTTCACTTTAGTAGTTCAGAGTTGGGATTGCAAAAATTAAAACTGTATTTATCAATGGGTACCCCTAAACAACCTGAACTGTGCTCACGATTGTGCCCAGTGATGAAAATAAGTTAGAAAATGTTTAGTTATTTTCTTAGTTTCATTCCACAAATCAAAAAATGCAAGAATTATAAAATACACTCCAACTCTGAATATAAACAAGGTCATCTTATTTCAGTATATATGTTTGTTTCCTTTGCTTTTATTAAATGAACCAGAGAGGTTTTTTTATTATTATTATTTAAAAAATACTTGACAGAGGAAAATCTTATTACTGTTGCTGTTTCTGATTTTTGGGTAACAAAGAATAAAAAGGCCAAAGCAGCTGTTTCCATCTTAAGTCAGCATTAGATGCTTAGAGTTCTTAAGTAGCCCTTTGGGCAGGCTTTCCAGCTTTCATCTCCTGAAAGGGCCAGCTCTTGGATGGAAGCACCTCATTCAAGAAAGTTTGAAAGCTCCAAAACTTTCATTCTACAACGCAGGAAGCATCAAAGCCCTAATGTGCAGTAAAAATTCTTTTTGATTCTTGAAATGTTGCTTCTATGTAATTCTGAGTCCCTTCTGTCAGTTTGTCAGCAATAAAAGCATCACTAGGTGTGTGCACTGAAGTTTTGATCTCTTTAAAATGTCTTCAAGACACAAAGCTCAGGCAGTATTCCATTACATTTGTTAATGATTTCACATCCAAGCACTAGCCAATATCCACTAGCCAATATCTCTAACTGTCCTTGTACCTGGCAGGAAATGGACTGGTTAATACACAAAAAAGCATGGTGAAGTAAGTGTCCATGTGATTTATGGTGAATAAGGCTGGCTCTTTCCTTACCAGTTGACCAGAGTCTGAAAAGTCACTACATTTGCTACCTTTCCTTTGGCCAAAACTTTAAAAGCTTATACTCTTTGGGGGATTTCAATTCCTGGGAAATTGCAATAAAGAACAGAGAAATGAGGCAAGAAAAGAGGAGAGTAAATAATGGCAAGAAAGTTCACATTATCTCTCAGCCTCATGAGATGCTTCACTAAGTATGGACTGCCCCTCCAAATCCCAGGCACTTGAACAGAAGAATTTATCAGCAAGTTCATTTACCCCATGGGACAGCAAGTTTCCCACATTTCCAGATTGTACTACACTGACCAGCATGGAAGTTCCAGAAAGCCAGATCTCAGGAGAGCAATGGCAGCATCTGCCAAGTTGAGGCAGGGCAGAAGTTAGTCACAAACTCAGGTACTTGCTGTATTTCCACCAGCTATGACTTGGGTTCCCCAACTGAGCACAGGAGGGGGTGAGGGGAGAGGCAGGTGTGGAGCAGCTCCCAGGGCATCTGTGCTCTGCACAGGTAGTGGTGACCCAGGGGAAAGGCTGCACCTCCCTTAGCATGAAACTCAAGGTAAGATGCTAAATTATGGCCACAAGCAACATGAAGACCTGAGAACAGCTGCCCCTGACATAAGGCATCAGTGGAGTTCAACAAGCCTCCCTCTAACTAAGACTGAAACTGTTCCCTTAAGGTCTATAATAATGCAGCTGGTTCCAGGCAATATTCCTGGGAATTTAACCATAATGTCAGCAGAAAATCTTGGCTGAGCAAATGCCATGATCTGCTTAAACTGCTACAGTACAGCCATGTGCTATTCAGATTCTCTCATCCTCTTGAGAATAAAATGACTTTATATCCCCCTCCCCCCCAAAAAAGGGATAAGGAGTAACTGATTTCAGACACACAAAAAAAAAGACTTAGCTTCCTCTAAGAGACGAAGTTCTAGTTGCTACTACCAGTTCTGGCTCCAGTGTTGTAATTGAAGGTCCTTTCTCCCAGCCTCCACTTGCAATTCGAAACTCCCTCAGCTTCTACCAGCACTTCTGGTGGTCTGGATTGTGAAGTGATCCAGAACTCTATCATCAAGGAGTCTGAGCCCCGCTTGCCTTGTCTGTTTAGCTTTGCTGATTAGTTTTGGTTCACGCAAACACAAAAATACATACCCACCATTACAACCATTTTCCTTCTTGCCCTTTTACATATCAGGAATAATGAACATATGCACGCACACACCTACATACATATATATGTGTACATAAATACATATGGTAGAAACCCACTGAAAAGACAAATACATATCATTCTGCTAAATTTCCATTGTCATCACCACCACCAACAGAAACAGCAATAACCAGTAACAGAATTAAAATTAAGAAGAGCCTAAAATATTCAAGCCAGAAGCTCCATAGAGTCCAAAAACCAAAAACATACATACCACTAACTTAACCACACAGAACCTGTATGGTTCTGTATCAATATAAACTATTTATAAACAGAAAATATTGCATATACTAACAATGTTACAGCATCCTAATAATGACTTAGGATGCACTGTCATTATTATAACACTACCTGTGGAATCCTTAGTATAGCATTAGGATCTAAATAAACAATATCATACTTGTATTCTTGTTTCTTTTGGGGGGGATTTTTTAATTTTAAAGTTTTTTTAAATATTGCATTTTAACATGTTTCAGGTGTATTCATTAAAAATTAACATCTCTATTTTCCATGTTAAGCTTATCATTAGAAATACAATTATATCCTTCCCAAAAAAAGAATCTTTGGGACTGAATCCAAGATCTATCTGCTCCACAACAAATGATATGGCCAGGTAAAGATTCAGGTCAGCACATCTGGACCTAGAAAATAATGTAGTTTGTGACAATACAGATTAGTTCCATATAAGCCATTATAGACAGTGAAAATGTTACTTTGTTGTGTGGAAGTATTTAAGTTTCATTAAGTAGATAAAAATTATAACCTTACTAGAAAACTTAGATTCATGGGGACATCCACAATCTCCCTTGAAAACAGGTAAAATGGGCTTTGATGATTTGTTTGGTATAAACTGTTAAAAGGAAAGAAAATACACAGTATAGCGTTGAATGAAAAGTGTGCTTCAGCAAACTAAGATAACTTGCTTAAAAATAGTGAGGAATAATTAGAATTTTGTTCATAGTGCTATTCCAGCTGTATTATTCTAATTAAATTATACTAATTTTAAGCTCTAGTTATGGCAAAAGTTCCTATGTAAATTCTAATCCAAAACCAAAGATGTCTGCATTTCTTCTTTCACACCAAGAAGCAAAAGCTCCAATCTATTGTTCCACCCAACAGTTTGTTTTATATGGAACACTTTTCCAATCCACTGTGTTGTTTTTGTTTGTTTGTGTTATTTTATTTATCAACTGCAAGTTTACACAAAACATCTAGAAAATCCAAAATCATCCAAAAAAAAAAAAAAAAAAAAACCTCAAAGGTAACCATTACCAAACACAGCATGCAGCAGCTTCTCCCAAGTGCACACATTTTATTTGTGATGAGAGTACATGATAGGCCATTAGAGGAGAAGAAAAAAATAACTGGAACAACTAAAACAATTATACAGTGTAATGGCTTCATCATCATCATTTCACTGGCACACATCTGTGACTATACTGAATCTGCTACTAATTAAATAGGGACATCAGAGGAAATAAAACATCTGGACTAAAATCATGACTGAGGTACTCATCACGAACATGATCTGTCCCTCACACTTTCATTTCACTTGACAAAGTCTCCATGGAAATATTTTTACTCCCTTAAGAAAAAGTCTGAATCAAGGAATTTGGCCGCATAAGTATCTATGTAATCCAGCCGCTTCTATAATGGTATATAATGATATAATATTATGGATGGTTCAAATTAGTCCTGTTAAAATACTTTTTCCTCTGGTAATTTAGAAAATAAATCCTATTTCAGAACTACCTCTGGGGACAACATTGAGTTTAATATTTATAATTCCTTTAACTCTATTTACTGCCATTTTTAAGATGCTCATTGTCAGGTCATTTCTTTGTAGGCGGGGGTGACAGAAGTACCTAAGAGTTTTGAAATCACCTTTACCTGGTATTAGCAGTATAGGCTAGAGTTCAGCTCTATATTGATGTTGAAAAACCAACAGTGCTGATGAAAAAAACACCAAACTCTTCAGTGTCATCATTCCTTATCTTGTCCTGTGAGAGGACTCAAATGGAGGAGAGGACCTATACCCCAGCTTTTGTATGCATAAATAAATAAATCTTTAAAAGGAACAATAATTACAGTTACATTTGTATAAAGTCACTGAATACATGTTTAGGAGAAATGAGTAAATATGTGTTATCCCTTAAAGTGTTACCTTTACTATGGTTCCACAATTTCAGGGATCTAGGTTTGTTTTGTTTTCCATGGAAATACAAATTTTAAATGCTTAGATTGGATATTGCATATGCCAGATTTAAAAAATTAGGTTTTCAAGATGAGATCGGGCAATGCCAGTCTTCTAGGGGATAAATTTATCACTACCATTGCACAATGAAAGCATTAAAAAACTCCAACAGAGACAGCTTTTCTAAGGGTAAATAATATCTACTTAAGCTTCCATGAGAATTTTTATTTTTACAAATTAATATAAAAAATATCAAAGCCTGAAAACATGACCCCTAAGTAAGGGGGGAAAGGTCAACAGGAGAAAACAGATACTAAAATGGTGAAAAATAGAAATTCTAGAACTGAAAAAAAAAATTAGAAGTCACTAGACTTAAGAGCATAAGAAGGATTCATGAATTCAAATGTAGGTTAAAGTATTCAAATAATAGTACAAAGAGTACTAGAGAAAAGATTGAGCAAATTTCTCATATTAGTATAACAACAAAGTGTATACTATATGTGTAATCAGAGTCTACAAGAGAGAAAATACTAATCTTACACAAAATCATAAAAATAGAAGCACAAATACCCTACACCAAACCCTTACAAGGGTGTTAGAAAAATTTAACAGAGAAACATCCCTTATGATCAAGATGGTAAAATCCTCTAAAATACAAGTAAACCCTAATGACATTTTCCAAAAAAAAAGATAATGAAGCAGAAAATCCATGTGATCATCTTTTAAAAAATGTAGAAAGATAGTTGATAGTTTAACACTGTTCAATAATATTTAAAAAAAAAAACACTAAGCAAAATACGCAGGGAGGAACTTTTCACCTGATAGGGTCACCTCAATATAAGATCATACTTAATGTTGAAACACTAAATGTTTTCCCCCAAGGTCAGGACCACAAGTATTTCCATTCTCACTTTTATTCAACATACATTAGGCATTTTAATCTGCAATTGAGTTGAGAAAATATGAATTATAAATAACAAATAGGAAAGAAAAAAGTAAAACTTTTAAATTCATAGGTGGCATGAGTGCATGCACAGAAAATTGTAGGAATATTTTTAAAGCTCTTAAGATTAGTAATGAATTTAGCATGAACCCAAAAGCCAATTCTATTTCTTTATATCAGCAGCAATAAAAAATATTTAAAACAATTTACAATATCACCAGAAAATATGAAATATCAAGGGGAGAAAATTGTACCAAGAGATGTGAAAGACTTCTAGACAAAAACTAATTTGAGATGGGAGCATAAACACATAACTTAAAGTCATAAGCTTTCTAGAAGAAAAAATGAAGTATTTTTTCAACCTAGGTGAAGAAAAAATATTGAACAGAATGTAAAAAATCAATCATAGAACTAAAAATGTAATAATCAGATTTAAAAAATAGAAAATTCTGCTTACCAAAGAACTTTTAATAAAGTAAGACTGGAGAAACTATTATATATGTCATGTATTCAAAAAAAATAACATCCAAATGCATTTTTAAGCCTCATGATTCAAGAAAAAGAAACCATCTAGTTAAAGTGAGTAAAACACCTGAACAAACAATTCACAAGTGAAGCTAGAGGAATGCTCAGTAAACATATGAAAGGTGATCAACATCATCAATCAATAAGAAAATGCAAATTGGAGTCACAGTGAGACACCATCTTCACCTGTTAAAGTGGCTACCTCACTCTACTGCTGACTAGGACATGTGAAGCAACAGGAAATCTCAATTATTAGTGAAGAGAATGTAAAGCAATACAACCACTTTGGAAATATCACATAACCAGGCATTATCAGTTCTGGATATTTACCAAACAAGAATGTAGAAGTATACCAACCACAGGCAAAATAAAACAATCTACACCAAACGAGTCTTCATATCTTCAAAATAGAAAAAAAATTAAATGGATCAGTAGTTGACTAGATTACGATGTAATCATAGGTTGGACATTATTCAGTAGTGCAAAGGAATGAGTTATTAAATGCAAGTAAAATCATGAATCTTAAAACATTATATTAGAAGAAGCTGAATCCAAAGGACCACTTGAATTCATTTCACTTATATGCAATTCAACAACAGACAAAATTATTCTGTGGTGGTTGAAATCAGATACTATTTTCTGAGAGCTGAGGAATTAACTGCAAGCGGCCATCGAAGAACTTTATCAGATGATGAACTGTTCTATACCTTATTTTGAAAGTGTCATAGGTATATAGAATTGTCAAAACCTACCTTACTATATGCTTAAGGTTACATTTTAATAATGTAAAGCTATTCCGTAAGGTCAGGGGGCTGGGAACACAATAAGGAATGTAAAAGGAAACAATGCCGGGACAACCGGTTGGTCTGAGTTCCCTAGGTAAAGAGCGAGAATCATTACCCAAGGTTTAACTAACGGCTGCTGCACCCAAAACACTGAAACAGTGAAACCGTTACTAAGACTAAAATAATTAAACCATATGAAGTTCACAATTAACTACCACCATAGTATATTAACCCACAAAATGTCCTCTTTAATGAGAGATATCACCGTTGAGCAGGAAAGTAAACAAAATCACTCAAAAGGACTCAAAAGCCGGTAAAAAATGAATCATGTACCTCAAGAGAAGAGGGAGTCAGTCCAGATAAAAGATCTTCAACTTATCATGTGGGTGACAAACGAGATAAGGAGGCAGATGTGCACCCAGTACATGGAGAGCAGAGGAAGGATTGGGAGTCAGAAACGCTGATGGAGAGGCTATTTGTCAGCCAGCTGGGACCTTGTGCTGCACCAGGGCCTGTTTTGCCAGCGCAGAGGTGCACACCTGATTCTACTCAACATCCTTAACACCCAGACGGGCTAAACCCCAGCTGCATCTGAAAGTTACTTACCAGCAAAGATTGGCTGCAACTCTTTTTGTAAAGCCAAAGTCCATATGACTGTCATTTCTACTTTCGTCCGTATTTCTTGACGCTGGCTGTTTTTTCTGTATTCTTCTTGACTAAACCTTCATTGTGATTTTTTTGGATTTTTCTGGAAATCTCTGACCTTGTCTGTATCCTCTAATAATCAGTTTCCCCAAAGATAGAAAAGGCTTTTCCACACAGGCGTTGCCTTCTCCCTCTTTTACCCAGGGTGGCTCCTCCACCCTAAAGTAGTTAGTCGGCAGTAGTCAGTCTCAGTGGGCTCTGGCATCTTTGCTATTCTAGGCTTACCTCAAAATGAGGAATTCTATGTCCTATACACGTTTAAAATCATAGTTTGGAATTTTAGCTGAGTTTGCCATAATTAATACCTGCAAAAACTTACTCCTGCATTTATCATTCACTAGTACTGAAACATTAAACAATCACATGGGGCTAATTTTATCTTCTGTTTCTTCAATTTGCTTACAAACATCTCCTTAGTCAAAATCTTCAACTACAAAAAAGGTACATGTGGGAATGATGTCAGTGTGTCACCTGAGACACCCTGAAATCTTATTAGGTGACAAATCTCCTAATGCCAGTGAAAGAAGCATCCTGAGAGGAGGCTTTCGCCAGTCAGCCCTTGGCCTGGACCTAGGTAGCGGGGGGCAAAATGTCTCATCCCAGGCAGAAGCAAAGGGCTGTTATTTTGCAGGCTCGGTAACCAGCTTTGGCTATGTGCTTTTACAAAATCAACCTTGCCCTTCTAAGTAGATGGCTTTCCCTATGTTCTTAAATGAACTAAAAGGTTCCAGGTTTTTTGCGGAGGCCTTCATATTGGTGTATGAAGTGGCCTGGCCCCCACCACAATACAGGATTTGTGCTGTGTCTCAGCAAACACTAACAAGATCCACTGACAATCCTGTTTCATGCAACACAGATCTATCTGTTGCTAGCTATACTTCTTGACAAAATTCATCTCCTTTCACAGATAAATAAGGGCATAAGTCTTCTAATCATATCACCCAAAGGAAATATACTGAGGAAATTAAAAAGAGAGAAGCAAGTGAAAGAAAAAAAAAAGCTAACTTTTTTTTAGACATAATACAAGTGATTTTAAAGACAGGATGGTAAGCCACCTTGCAAGAAAGACTTTTATGACCCTATTTATAAAGTCAGGATGAATCTAATTCTACAACTGAAAAGTGACCTCATTTTTAAACAGTTTAATAAAATTTCTCTTTCCACCAGCAAGACAGAAAGTTTAATCTCCATAAATTTGGAGTTCCATACTCTCTTCTAAGTTAATATCAAAGTTTCCAGAGGCATTCAGGTAGTCAGACAGTGAGAATACCCATCTGGTGCCTGAGCCAGACCATATGTTGACCCAGGTCTATCATCTGAGGTCTATCACCTCCATTTCAGATTTTGCCCATCTTTCTATGGTTCTTCATTTAATCCTGCCTAAAAGACACTTTCCAGCCCTGTGGCTTCCTCCACCAAATCTGTGCCAGCTATGGAACAAGGAATAATTTGCTGCTTCCCAGCCAGGCTTTTGTGGGGCTGTCTGTGGAGCCAAAAAGACATTCTCTATCTGAGCTCATGTCCTCCCCAGAAGGAGGACACAGGACATCACTGCCTTCAACCCCACAGCTCATTCTACACTTTTCATCTCTTGGTCTATCATTTTTCTAAAGGCAGACGCTGCAGAGAGAAGGAGAAAGAGAGTGTGAAGGAGGAAAAACCTGAACAATTGGCAGCTCTAACTATCTTAGTGGGGTCAGATTTCAGAACATATACTAACAGAAAAACTTTTACAAGCTACATTGCATAAGAAATACTTAAGGAAACTACTATTAAGTTTTATGTGGGTTAGTGGACTTTATACACTCAAGAATTGCAACAGAGAAATTTAGAAATAGCAAATGGGAGAAGTAGGAACTCTTTTTTAAAACAGAGGGTTGTTTTGAAAAGAAAGTAAAAGAGGTGCCCTCCCTGGTGGCGCAGCAGGTAAAAGCGCAGCAATGCAAGCTGGAGGCAGCCTCCTCAGTGCCGGCTGGATCCCTGCCTCTGAGGTAAACCCTGAGGTGGCAGACCTCTCCTGTCCATCCCGCTGCTTCCCTCAGCAATGTACTTTGTCAATCTGCCTGTTCTGCTCCCCGACTCTCTCTGGTGAATCCTCTCACCCTCTGCATCTCTGACCTGTACTCCAGTTCTGTATGCATAAATAAATAAGTCTGAAAAAGAAAAGAAAGTAGAAGAGATGGGACACTCAGAGAATTCTGGGGGAAGGAGAAGAGAAATGTCCCATTCCCCAGAAAGGGCAAATTGGTTACACTCAGAGAATGATCCCAAAACCAGCTTTCTTCTGGACTGTTGAGCCCCAGGGGTCATATATGGGCATTTTTCCCTCCACACTTGCCAACCTTGGGTAAAAGCAAAATAAAAAGGCCCAGAGATTAAACATATCAGAAAGAGTGATTTGTTAAATGCTATAATGTTTTAGGGAACACAGTGAGAAGAGTGATTAGTCTTCTCATCAGAATATTTCTGGTGGTTTTCAAACTCTAACAAATATGAAGGAAGTTAAATATAACAATACATCTGTCACACAGACTTTTAAGGCAAATGCACATACAACATAAACAAGTTTCAGCAGCATTTTCCCTGGATAAGGTAAGAAATGACCGGAGCTTCATTCTGCTGACCATTTGCCACAGTGAGCAACTGTCATAAAACAGGTTTTGTAAGACAACTGCATTCACACAGCTCCAGATAGAACTGATAAAAGACCGCCAAAGGCTTAGAGGTTCTTGCTTGCCACTCGTTAAATAATTACTTCTCTTTGTTCATTGATCATTTCAGAGTTTGATCCAATTACTGCACAATTTCTGCTCTCATTCAGGAAATTTACAATGCCCATGTCACCTCAGATTGACAGGATGTAGGGCTGCTCTGCTCAGCAAAGACCTAACAGGTCTTTAATTCTTTCCAAGCAGACTATTTTCTGATTAAAAACTTCTGAATTTCCAGTTAAATATGTAGGAAGTATCTTCAGAGAAAGACTCAGTAATATATCCAGTGCCATTTCTGTGGCTGCTGATCATCTCATTGTGGGTAGAGCTCCTTGGGGCTCAGTTAGAAACCTTTTTTTATTTTCGTACAAATGCTCAAGGCCTACGTTTGCACATAGTTAATTTGCATTTTTATGGGGATGAACCCATTTTGTATGCCAGGGAGTCATCTGTGGATTTTGCACAGGATATTTTTTAAATGCATTTAACATAATGAAGGATAGATTGCTAGATATTAAAGTATAGAGGTTAGTACACAATATTTGAAAATGTGTTTCATCTAGACATATTAAACTGAGAAATATTGTATCTTTCTCCTTGAAAAGTGGAATCTATGCAATTCAAATAGAATATATGAGAGAGAGAGTGTGTGTGCGTGGGTGCGTGCACATGTGTGGTGTTTAGGGCATACATACTTGATTACTTCCTTTATAAAGGCATACTGTTATAAAATTCAATAAAAAATAATGAAGTTATACAGAGTATGAAAAAAGAAATAATACTAGTTGCCAGAGTTCTACAACTGCTATAGGAACCCCCCAAATTGAAGATATTTAAATTTAACTACAGACTACCATAAGCTGAGATAACACAGAGGAAATTATTGTGGATTATTTTCCAAAAGGAATAAGGGAGCACGGCCATGGCTGCCATAAGGGAACTTGGTTTTTTAAAGCATCATTGTAGTGTTAATTGTAAAGGATAATTCATTCATTTACTAGAGTCCCCATTCATGCAAAGCACAGTAAAATCACTATAATACACAATAATAGACCCAGTCCCTGCTCTAAGCTTATGAAAAGTAGAAGGAGGCCATGGAGAATTTCCAAAATATTTTTGCTTGCAATTCATTTTTTT
>NW_004567114.1:39299446-39320497 GCF_000260355.1 Condylura cristata | reverse complement strand
CACTGCAGTCTTGGCCCTACCCTGACCTGCTGAATCAAAATCTACATTTTAACAAGATCCCCAGGTGACTTTTCTGAATAGTGAAGTCTGAGAAGTACTGATCTAGGGCTCTGTTTGCCAACATTTTTATTCCTGCCAAAGGTCTATTTCAATGTTTTCATTTCCAAATTATAAATTATATCCCTTTTAAGGAAGTGTTGATGATGTTCTGCCTTGTTCAAAATCCTTCAGTAGTTTCCTTCCATTCTCACCTTGGCCCTCATGGCATCTCACAAGGTAAGCCTCGCTTACCTGTCTTGTGGATGGCATAAATGTGCACACACATGCACACACACATGTCAGTAACCTGGTATCACTGTGCCCAGACCCTTCACTCACTCATTTTTTGTTGGCAATCTTATTTATTCAATCACCTCTACCTCAAACTATTCCTTTTAATTTTAGCTGCCCATTAGAAACCTTTGGGAAGGATTTAAAAGTCTTGATGATCATATTTTACCCAGACCACGTTCATCAAAATGTCTAAAGGTGCAACCCATAGTCCACACATTAGTGTTTTTACAGCTCCCAGGATGACTCCAATATATATCTGAGACTGAACCACTGGCCTAAGAAATCTTGCCTTCTTCCCTTTCATGTTCTAAAATCCTACCCATTCTATCAGCTGAAGATCAAGGACACCTAGAGCGCTCCCAATTATCCCAGCCTGGTGTGATCTTGGCCTTATAATTCATAGATGTCTTCTTTCAGTGTATTATCCCTGTAAACTCATCAAGAACTATCACGGTGCTTACACATAACAGAGGCTTAATTTTTTTTATTTATTTAAAGACTGTTTGATCTAAATTTGTCACTGAATATGTGGAGAAAGACTGGACAAAATGTGATTTTCATGTCTCACTGCTGACATACTGGTGTGGACAGCTGAGCGAAGTGGGGAATGAGGCTCTGAAGAGCACCTGGGATTGAGGCCAGAGGAAAATTCTGGCCTTTCACATTCTGACCACCTACAGAGTACATGGTAGCAGTTAGCATACCACATAGTTGCCAGAGTCAGAAGATCCTGTCTTCACTCTTATTTTTGGTATTACCCCTCTCCCTTCAACATATAAAGGCAGAAGGAGCAAGGATTTATTTCTGTTTTATTCACTGATTTCATTCCCTATTTTCCTAACTGTGTAGCAAAGAGAAGGCATATGATAGTTTAGTTTATGTGTCAATTGGATTGGACCACAGGGGTCAATATTTTTCTTAGACATTCTCACTGTGTATGTGAATGTTTCTAGGTGATATTTGCTACTCATTAATACATATGACTGATTAATTATATTAATGATATGACTGTTTATCCAACACATAATTTTGAGAATCTACCATCCACAAAGGAGACGATACGAGTCGTGATATAGGAGGTAAACCATGAGACCATCCCATTCAGATTCTGAGCCATTTCCCAAGTGACACTGAGAATGGACCAAACCTGCTCCCATTTTGGCTCCTCTTCCATAGCATGGGGGTCATCAGAATTCTTAACTCACAGGGTAATAATGAGAATTAAATGAATTAATGAATGCAAATTAAATGAATTAATGAATGCAAAAGAACTTAGGAAGGGTCCCCAGCATAAGTAATGTGCAGCAAATGTTAGCTCTTAGCTCTTACCCTGTGCCAAGGTCTATACCAGGTTCTGGAGATATACATTAGAAACAAATACAAGAAACCAACCAGTACATAGAAATTGCACTACAGCTTGGTAAGTGTAAAGCTGTAAATCTAAATAGAGCCTATTGTATGTGCAGAATCTAGTCCAGTTATTTAAATTCATGTTTCACTATTTGTACTTTGCATTGAACAATGGCTTTATTCACTGATAAAACAGTTGGTGTATACGGTAATTGAAATTGACATTATGAATACACTTGCCCTTCCTCCCCCGGCGGTGGGGGGGAGCAGGAAATGAGCTCATCTAAATGTGACATCATTCTATGGAAAGTGATAATGGTTGAACTTCTCTGCCTTGGCTCCACATTGCTACCTGGAAAGCAAGACTGACACGGAAACACCATGTATAAAATTAGATATCAGAGTATAAAATTAGAACTGAGTAGGTGGGACAGACAGAGCTTTGGAAACCACCATGAGGCTTCTACCTAAAATAAATTACCTTGTTCCTGCCTCTCAGTTTGAACTTGAAATTCCTAAGCTGCAAAACCTAAATAAGAAAGAGTTGTGTACTTATTAATATACTTTTTAGGTCAACTGTGGCACCACTCTTATTTAATCCAACTTCTGACTAGTTTCTTCTTATCTCTTTTTTTTGGGGGGGAGGAGGGTGAGGGAGAAGAGAGATGCTAGGAAAGGTAGGGGGAAAAACACATTTTTGAAATACATATTGGAAATAAAATGGCTTGAGTGTCAGTGATATTCTCCCAGAATGTACTTTTCTTACCTCGGCATGCACTATACTCACTCAGTGTTTGTATATGTTGCTAGAATTTAGACTGTATAAATAGTGAGCTTTTAGTGTGTTCATATTTTTAATAAATTGTATGTGCCTTGTAAAAGAAATTTATAGGCATGTATAGAATACTATGATAGTCCTTTACCTAGTATGTAACATCACATACTGATTAATTTGGAGGGATATTAGAAAAGTTTCTCTGGTTAAAAATTTATATTTTCAATTAATTCTGCAAGGGTGGTCAGAATAGGTTGTCACTGGAGCTGTGTCTGTAAGTTAGGCAGATTATGGAAAAATGGGGGCATTCCAAGCAGAGGAAAGAAAGAGACATGAAGGCAAGCATTTCACCAATGCTGATTTTAAGGACTCTTAGAGGTAAGGAGTTGGGGAGAAGAATGGTAGGAGATAAGCAAGGAGAAACACATAGCACTCAGCTAATGGAAGGCTGTGCCAGGATTTGGGGGACTGAGCCTAACAAAAATGGATAGATCTAGAGCAGAAAAGTAAACTGAGCATGCTGGTTTACTGTCCACTGGTCTCATTCTTCACTTATATAAAATGGCAAGATTAAGCAAGATACTATATATACTAGATATTGCAGATTTGTCCTTTCTGGTTCCAAAATTTTGTTTACTCTAAAACATATCCTTGTAGATCTCAGTGCAAAGAAACTTCAGATTCATCTAAAGATAATGCAGGTGGATAGTAAATGGCATATCCTATGACAATCTATTACCAAGACAGCTTAATGTAGTAAAGAAAACCTAATATTAGGCACCCAAATTGAAAATTCCTGTATTCATTATAAGGCATGATCTGAGCAATAGACAACAATGTTACAGATCATCTGCAACAGCTCTAGCAATGTACTTTGGAAAATGAAACTGTTCCAACAAAGTTTGTACAAAACAGTAATGAGTACAGGATGCTACATAATTAATAAGATTGTTCTTGCATGGAGATTTTCAAAACTAGGACCAAAGTTTGCAGGGAAGAAAAATCAAGAACTAATGATTAGTATACCTCAAACTTTACCCCAGTCTCCCAATGTGTAAGTAATGACCCACCATTAGCGTTTGTATAGCCACAAATCTTTGACAGGAAGACTTGTCTGAATATGAAATGTGCCCCTTTTAGGGAAAAAAAATGCCATCAGCTGCAGTTACCACTATCATAGGCTGGCAACTCTTTGAGGGTTTTTTCTTTTATCTTTTTTAATACATATTCTAAAAAAATTGATCTAGCAACCACTTCTTTGATTCATTTCAGCACCACTTGAACAAGATTCAACTTACCTATTTTTCTTAGTGCAAGTTAATTTCAATTATATATGTAGGTCATAAGTTTTCACAGTTAAAAGTGCATTTAAATTGAGACCAGCCTTGCTTTCTAAATTGCTTCCTTAATTAACATTTTACTGATAATGACCAGTGTACCTAGTATACAAAGTTATACTCTGTAAATTTAATTTGGTGGGGTATTAAAAAGGCAACACCACCCATATTCATAAATCAAATAACCAGTAAAAAAGAAAAAAAAAGAAGATAAAATGAAATGAATATCCTAGGCAAAACTTTAGAGGAAAGTGAGTTAAATTTTAGTAGATTAGCAAAGACTGTAGGTTTCCACTCCCACTAGCAGCAGTGGCAAATATACAATTATGTAAAAGTTCTGCTCAAATGGCTAAAATAGAAAGTTACTGAAGGCAGACCAAATAGTTTGTCTTTACATCCACATCCCAACAAAGGACCTGCAGAGTGCATATGCTCAGAAAATGTGTACCAAATTGTTGGACTCAATCAATCTTGTTTTCAGTGTCTTCTTCTCAAGAGAAAAATGCCATATGCATGTGAAACTAGAATTTTTTTAAACAGGTAAATGTACTTCCCTCTCCATGAAATTTCTGATTTATGTATTGGATTTATCAGCCACCACAATAGCTACTTACAATTTTAGGCTAGAAATTCCAAATCTACTATATTTTCTGTCTTTCATTGATTTTTGTCTGTCTTTTCCTTATGGGTTCTATTGCCCTGAAGGGCAGAGACCTTGTTTTTAATGTGCATCTCTTTTAATCACCTGCATAGCACCTAACACAGCAGCTTGAACGTAATGAACAAGGAAACAGTGGGCAAATGAATTAAGCAGATCAAACAATCGAAGTCAACCCTTCTTTCCCTCTCCATCCTCCAAGTTCATTGTTTTATACATAAGGAGATTGAGAGTTTGAGAAAGTGACTTAATATGTCAGGGAGACAGAGTCAATTACTGGCAGAGTTTCCAAACTGTGCAGCTTTCCCTGTGCTGCTATTTCTGGAAAAGAAAATTGCAAAGAAATACACCAAGAGAGAAAAGCTTATTGATACTGAAAGTTGTAAGCAATGTACTACAAGGGAAAATTCAAGTCATTACAAATGTACCAACAACATTGCAATTTGGTCAAGGCATAGAAATAGACAACCTACTATAGCCCTTAATGGCATTCCCCAGTTTCAATTTCTTACAGTGAACATTTACTGACAGCTTATCATATGCCAGACCCTGTGATGCAAAATAAGTGCCTTCCATAGACTACTTCATTTACCTTTCCAAGCAGACTCCAAAATGGACACCATTTTCCACATTTTTATGGATGAAAAGATAAAGATCTGACCTACTCCAGATTACAAAGTTTAAGATGTGGTAGACCTAGGATTTAAATCAACTCCAGAGACTATTCTCTTTCCAGTACACATTTTTCCTTCTTGCCAATGAAAACGTTGAAAATTTTTCCAATGGATTTAAAACTTGCTGCTAATTATAAACCTTTTATCCCTGTGAGAATATTTCACACTGTTCTCACGTGTGCACAGCCTTCTGCAGCATCCTCCACACTGCAGAGAGGAAGCCAACAACGCCATTCCCAGAGTCACCTGGGCTGGATTAGAGCTGCCAGAGTGTAGGCCCTGTGGGAGTGCTAGGAGGGCCGTGGGAGGGGCCCTTATTCTCCGGAGGCAGCTAGGGGCAGACACATGTGAGATGCAGGCTGTAGATGCCGGTGAGACCTAGTGGGCAGTGGTCCCTGGAGACTGTTTGCTGAAGTGCTAAAGGCAGATGGTAACAAGAGCTTTCTAGAATACTAAGATGTATAGAAGTTTCCAGGAATCCCCTGGAAAACTACTCAAATGCAAACTGCATCATTGTTGGTTGCTTTCTGATCTTTGCCTCTCTAGCCTTTCTAGTTTCCTATAAAGATGTAATTCCCTGAACTAAAGCCTCCATCCTTGCAACACATGAGTGTTTTGTGTTTTCCTGACTGAACCATGGCTAATACAAATATCCAGGTTAATTCCAAAATTCCAAATCAGGCCTCCCTGATGGTACAGGGGTTGAAGTCTCAGTGCTATCAAGCTATGGCCAGCTACAACAGCATGAGATCTGTCTCAGGCCAGGGAGGTGACCCACATGGCCCGGCAGACCTCTCCTGTGTCACCCACTGATCCCCTCAGTACTGTATTTCAGTCAATCTGCCTGTTCTGTTCCCTATGCTGTTTCTGCTGTATTTTCTCATCCCCTGCATCTCTGACCTGGACCCCAGTCCTTGTATGCATAAATAAAATAAACCTTTTTTAAAAAGTCTAAATCAAGAATAATCAATTTACAATAGATTTATCAAAAGACTCCTTATCCCTTTATCTGCCCTCCAAAAAAGCATCAAAAAAATTGTGTGTAAGGCTTTTTTTCTCTCTTTAGAAATTCTAGTCACTCTTAGTAGATGTTAATATGAGCTGGCAAAGAAAGAAAAGACTCTCTCTCTCTCCTTTACATTATTTTAGATTAAGACTACCATCTGTTTTGATATCTATGAATTTTTTTCCCCTTGAATCAGGGTCTGTATAAGAAGGCTTTGTTCAGATGCCTGCTAGTATTGCCATTTAATATTTTCTCTGCCTAATGACACAGACAACAATGCCATCGAATACTGACAATATAAATATAAATACATATATATCCATATATTTTAATTGCTAAGAATGTTCCCCAGGGAAGACATCTGTTATGCCAATATAAAACATTTAAATGAACACAATCTGGCTGTTTAAATTCCAAAATTAAAACTATCAAACTTGTAATTTGATAGTGAACTTCCTTTGAATTCCTAATTATTTCTGTTTTCTCCCAAGGCCACTAGATGGTGGCTCTGTTTTGGAAACACTTAGTCATGGAAACTTCCTCCATCTTTATTACAGCATTATTAGAGCATACACTGTGGAGGAAAAAAATCTATTTCTAAAAGAAATAAAGACACAATGAAAAAAACTGAAGAAAATCTATGGAGAACAATCTATTTGGAAATTTCAATTGTTTTCATCACATATGCCTGGGTGATGCTGGGCTAATTTATATATTCCCTCCCCATTGTACACAAATCCTTCTGGTTGTACAAAAGGAAAATTACAGGAAGTGGCTGTTCTGGTAAGGTTTGCAGCTGGATCTCTCTTATAAGTAACTTTTGATAAGTTACTACACACTGAAGTTGAGAGATAAAACAAAAAGTATGCTGTTAGGGGTTGAGTGATTAATGGTGCCATTAAAGGAAGTAGAAAACAAGGGGGAGACGCTGGAACAGGAAATCACTGAGCTAAATATGATCCATCCAAGAGGCTAGTGAAACTCATTCAGGCAGATGATCCCTGAAAAAGGGAAGGAAAAGTCAAAAATAGAAGAATTATGTGTCATACTAAGGGAGTTAAATTTTATCCTAGAGATACCAGGGAACTATTATAGGTTTTAAGGAAAGCAACCTGATCACACTTGAATTTTAGAAAGTTCGTGGCAGTAAGGAAAATATAATAAAGAGAAAAGAGAGAGACTTGTTAATCTATTTTACTGTCTCTTCAAAGCCTTCGTCGCTAATGTTTTTTTTTTTTTTTCTCCCGCTTTGAGTCTTGAGCTATGTAGTTCTTTTGTCTCAGAGCTTTTCTTTTACACAGGACTTTCACTGCCTGAAGATACTGTATAACTAAGAGTGCAGTAGTTAACGTAAAAAATAACTAAGGTAATTTAGGAAGGGTCAGAAATGATTTAATGCCTCTGTCTGTAAGGTGAATTAGATCTGTACACTCAGAGGTCTGTAGGGAACACACATTCAGTGTGGTTTAACGAAGAGATTCCAAATGAAGGTTCTACATGCAGGAGTGGAGACAGGGTTTAGGGAACCAGCAAAAGAACAGCGAAGCAATCAGAGATTCACAACAGCAAGTGGGGTTAACTGTTATTGTAGACCACAGGAAACAGAACAGGAACCCGGAGCCAGAGAAGAGGCGGCACAAAGGAATAAGGCCATTGCTTGACTGCTGCAAGGCATGGTGGGAGTTGAAGATAATAGGCATCTGCTCTCTCTTCTACTATCTGATCTCTACCAGTGCCTCTCATTGGCCAGATGGTAAAAGATGTGATGTGAGACAAGCCTTGCAGGTTAGCCTTTCAGAGCATACAACAGGGCAGGGATGAGTAGGGGACAGATCTGGAGAAGGGGGTGATTCATCGAGAAAATCCAGAACAAGCTCATTCACTATGGCTGCAAGGGGCAATGTCAGTATTATACAGAAGTTACTTCAGTAAAGGCACAATTATTCCTAGCATCTATATGCTTGGCATCAGTATTAGAAGTTAAATAAATAGAAAATATGGATCAAACCCACATTGTAAGACCATTTCTTCATCCCAAGTTCAATTATCTACAGTCCAGTATATTCTATATAATACCTATACTGAAGGGAAAGGCACAAGAAAGGAACCCATCATAAATATTTAGGAGAAACAGAGATCAAGAGGAGGAAAAGAGTTTGAAAGATGGGATGAGCAATAGCAAATTAGCCTCTACACTTGTAGCTTTCACTTTCTTAGTTTCAGTATTTGAGCATTCTAACTCCAATGACAACTAGCAGTTTGAAACTTAATGAGGGTACAGACTTGAGTCCTCAGCTGGTAAAACACGTCACTTATGAAGAAGTGTCCAACCTATATGACTTCACTTTCTTCTACCTATGTCAAGGACACATCAGCTCTGAGAAGCTAAATTAGCCAAACTCTTCAGCTGCAATATAGCACAAGTTATGATGACATTTCTGGCTATACTGATATTCAAGTATCTAGGAGATGCATAGTGTTCCTGGACCTACTTCACTCAGTGTCAAGGAGCTGACATCCCGTAGTTGAAATAGGTAAAATGAATGTGGAAACTTTCTTCATTGTATTTGCCAATTAGAGCCAAATGGCAACTTTTAGAAAGTTTCTGAAAACCTAGAGTGAAGGTCAATGGAATTTGGTTTGGGAGATGAGGAGCAGATGCCAGATTGCAGGTGGTTGTGAAATAAATGAGAGGAACTCAAAAAGAGAATGTCATGTCTCCTTTCAAATCGAATATAAACAGGGAGTGACTTAGCTATCACTCCTGAGTATAGAAGACCTCATCAGAGCCTGATTAATGAGGAAAGAAAACGTGTAGAACAGATGCACCTTAACGGAGATATCTCCCTCATAAATCTGCGAGACCTCAACATTACAGAATCTGAACTCCATTATGTGACGTGGAGTAAAGGTAGAAGGCTCCGGTAGCACATGTGCTTAGACATCTCCACGTGAGCAGGAACCCTGCCTGCTTTTGTTACCAATGAAATTGCCAGAGGCTGCTTTAGCACCTATAAAATCTAAAAAGGAACGTTGTTCTTTTGTTAAACACAGTGAGGGGAGTAGAGTGATCAGAGGTAGAGCCCAAATCCTTCCATACAGCATCTCAGACTGAAAGTAAATCAGCCCATAGCAGAGAAAGAGCTGGAGCCCAGGTAGTTAACAGTTACTTGAACCTGAATTTATTGATGATCTATTCACCTTGAATGAAAGCATAATTGACATCCTCCAAATGTGTCCATTTTTTCCACATCCCTGTAATATTTGCAGTAGGTCATAAAAAAACACTCAACTAGAAAATAGCAAAACTGAATCTTGTTCTTAATTTTTACTAGGTCACGTGGCCTTGGACAATTCAATTACTACAAATTTATTGGACATCTACTGCCAGTTCGGCGCCAAACCAAGCTCTGGGTATGGGACAATGAGCAAGAGGGGCATCGTGGAACTTAAGGGGAGCCAATAAATAAACATCCAAATACTGGATCCAAAGAAGGGAGTGGTGAAGTAGCACAGCCTTCAAAGGAGCTAGGGTGTCGGGGACTGCACTGAGGCAGTAATCAATGTGACACCTTAAAGACAAGTTAGATCCACCTTGCTGAACTCCTGGGTGTCGGAGGGTGGGGCGCGCGATGGTTAAAAGGGTTTCTTCCGGCCCTCTCTGGTGGCTCAGCAGGTTAAAGCACTGCACTGAGAAACTAAAGCCACTTCCGCATGAGTTCGATCCCGCCTGCCCGGGAGGTGACCACATGGCGTGGCAGACCTCTCCTGACCCGCCCACTGCTCCCCTCAGCAGTGTACTTCATAGATCTGCCTGTTCTGCTTCCCGCTCTGTCTCTGGTGAAGCCTCTCACCCTCCGTATCTCTGGCCTGTACCCCAGTTCTGTATGAATAAATAAATAAATCTTTTTTTTAAAAAAAAAAAAGGGTCTCTTCCATCCGCTATATCTGTTATAGCACATGATACAATTTTTTTTATAGAACAGAGCTGGGAGTGAGGGGAAACTTTGAAATACTGTCTATGAAAATGATTAAAAGGCTGTGCTTAAATTGCAGGGGAGGGGGGAGTGAGCAAATGAAATAGTAGAATGAGAGAGAGAGAGAGAGAGAGAGAGAAAGAGAACAAGTGTGAGCACATTTCTCTAGGGCATAACAGATTTGTTTATTTTTTAACATAATATATACCAAAAAATAAATACAATTATCCCAATGTCTGCCCACCATTTTCAGCATTGTGCTGCCTTTATTTAATGACACATCAAAACATATTCTCTGCCAATCCTTCTGTTGCTTAGGAACAGGCAGTCAAGAGGCTAAGCTCAGAGACTCCAAAGTCATCATTAAAAGGCTTTGCACATTGCTATCAGTAAAATGCTAATTTTGTAAGCCTGATTGATATCCTCCTGTTAGCAGGTTCCAGGAATGAGAACCCAGATCCTGCTAATTTGGCTAGCTCCCCTTTATTGGGCTTAGTATGGCTTTTTTCATAAAAAAATAAATAAATAAAAGGCTGTCAGCCAGCAACTAGGAGCACTTTATTCTGAAAAGCCAGTTCTTGCTCCACACATTCCATGTTCATATTGAATCAGGATAAGAAATGTATTTACCTGCTGCCCCTATTTACTTAGAGTTTTCTCTAAGTCAGCCTATTTCTAACCATGTTATGGCTCTATCTCCTTTCCCAGTCACCGTTTGGTTTTATCACCTTTGTACTTGAAGAGAAAAGGGAAAAGAAATAAATGCCTCTCTTGGGGGCAGGGGTACATGCGACAGGTGCCTCTTGTGAAAAACACGTGCCTGTAAAAGATTCCCTGATTGTGTCGTTTAGCACCTGTGCTTGCAATCCGCTCTGTCCCTGATTCACAGTTGTAGTAACCAGCCACTGTCTTCAACACTTGAGCATGTCCTTGACTTGACCTTGGATCAAAGCTGCTGCTGCTGCTGCTGCCCCACATTCTTGTTCACTGCACAACTGCAATACTGGGCTGCTACCACCAGAGTTGCCTCTTCCTGCCACCTTCACTGCAGCTGACACTCCTGCTCATGCAACCCCTGCCCAGAGCTGGCAGAGTGACCTGGATCTGCTGACTCTGCTGGGAGAAAACTCCCTTGCATGGCAGGCTCTTTACCTCTTTCCCTTTCCCAGGAGGACAGTCCATTGCTATTTCTTGCTTCCCCCTGCTCCCGAAGTGGAAATGTTGGAGAGCTCTGATGGCCTTCACTGTCACTGGAGTGAACAGGTTCCCCTTCCTTGGCACTCAGCATCTCTCTTCTCCATTTTGGTAGGGGCAGTTCTGCTCATGTTCCAAACAACATATATTGGGTACTTTATTGCAGAGATGGCAAGAACATTTCTCACTGACCTCTATGTCCAGGGACATGTAGTTGGCTATCAGCGACACCCACTATCAGGTCGACAAAGCCACCCTTTCTGGGCTGCTCCAACAGATGGCGGAGGCGACAGGAATTCTCTCAGGCAGATCTGTTCCAGGAGACATAGAACTTCTCTAATGGGCAAGTTTGGCACCAGATCTCTCCCCAAAGCCCTGTGGAACATTCCTTAAATCATGTAACTGTCCACAATGCTTCCACCCAACTTTCTTCCCATGGTCCACTATAGCCCACCTGTTCCCTCCCAGCCCCTCCACAGGTAGCTCGTCAATTATAATCCTGTCACTCGCCTCCTCCCTGTAGCCAGCATCTTAGAGAAATGCCTAAAGTCACTCCTGTGTCTTCTGTATTCCCCACATTCATGATTTCCAACCCTTAGGGCAGACTTGCCTGACAGTAGTTAGCAGTGCAGTCGTGAACTGGTTTCCTCTGGAACATGGCAGACAAAGAGTACCACGCAGTTCTGCCTGGCTGAACTGAGTACCATAGAGTGCCATAGAGTTCTGCCTGGCTGAACTGAGCTAACATACCTGCACCAGGCTTCCTTGAGTCTGTAGACACACAGTCTCCTATTTGGAACTTTTTATAGACTCTTCACTGATAATTTCACCTGGAAATTTGGGGGGGAATCATTGTCTCATGGCTACATTGTGCAGTAACTGGTCTCTGCTGGCTAGCTCCTAGTCTCACAGTGACAATAGCCTCAGGGTTTAAGTGCTCCCTCTCCTAGGTCTGCCCCCAGCAGCACAGAGCAGGATTAGTCCCTCTGAGCAAGACTTGCTGCACCATAAGTGAGTTTTAGGTTTTGAAGAGTGATGATTCTGAGCAGACTACTCCAGTCCTAAGATGGTCCAGGATTTTTCCTGATGTGTCCAGCCCTCCACTGCCACAGAATGCTAGGTCTTCTCTCATATCCTTTATGGTTAAGAGACTCTATAAAGTGGTTAGGAGAGCTCTCACCAGAACACAGTTCAAACAAGGCTCTGGGTTCTGCCTGGGAGCCACAGAGAACCCGAGTACCCTGAAATCCATCCTGCTCTGTGTGGCACTCTAAGTCTGCCATGTTCCAGAGGAAACCATTTCACGACTGCACTGCTAACTATTGTCGGGCAAGTCTGCCCTAAGGGTTGGAAATCGTGAATGTGGGGAATACAGAAGACACAGGAGTGACTTTAGGCATTTTCTCTATCAATGCCGGGCTTCCACACAGCATGTGTGTATTCTGACAAGATACCTCAGTTCTAAAATACTATTTACAGCATGGAGGTCCATGCCACTGAGTTGGAAACTATCTCAATGCCAGAGAAAGGAGGATATGCAGCTACCAAAAATGATGGTTGTCAGACTTCAAAAATGGAATTCTCTGCCTTGAAACAGGCTGTCAGTTCCTTTCTAAGTCCATGTAGAGAGTTCCACAAGAGTACAAAATGTGTACAGGCAAAATTTATTTTCCCTCTTCTCATGGATAAGGAAAGCCAGTTGTAGTGGACAAATTCACGCAAAAAAAAAAATTGCAATAGTTAAAAATCAGAAGTATCAAAGATGTGTCAGAAAGAGTGTACAATGCTCCCGGCCTGGGAAGAAGTGGGAGCTTTGGGAGGACACCAATAATGCTAAAACACACACACATTTTACTCTATGAGGTCCTCTGACCACTCCAGAATGAATGCATGGGCAGCAAGTTTGCAGTGCAGAAAAAATGCCCTTGTTTGAGGTGTCAAGGCCAAATATCTTCATGGAGAAGAGAAGGTTTACCCTTTGGACAGGAGCTAAGCAGATGTGGCCTTGATAATCTGCACTGCATTAGAACTTCAGTTAAATTTGATGACCTCATCTCTCTGCATCTTGTGATTAATTCTATTTATAAAATACAGCTCATCAGATCAAAGTTAATCTTTTCCATACCAAGCAGGTGGTACGTAGTGATGGGTGACTCTTGCCAAAGGGTATGAAACTAAAACAGACTGCTATTCTTCATAAGGGATTAGTACAGTGAGCTTTTACCTAGCAGAGTGATTTAAGGACACTTAGACTGAAGATCTTGTAATACTCATTTGCTGATAACCTTAAGCCTTTGCATTCTTTAACTTTCTTTAAAAATACAAAATGACCCTTCTTGGTGACACAACAGCATTGCAAGGTAGCCACAGCCACTTCAGTGTGAGTTCGATCCCCAGCCCCAGAGCTGACCCACATGGTACAGCAGATCTCTCCTGTCTCACCTGCTGCTCCCCTCACCAGTGTACTTTATTGATCTGCTTATTCTTCTCCCCACTTTGTCTCTGATGAATCCTTTCATCATGCCTGTAACCCAGTTCTTTATGCATAAGTAAATCTTTAAGAAAAAATGAAAATAAAAATATAAAATTCCTCAAATATCATTGAATTGTGTTTGTATTCACTTTCATTACACATTTCCCAAAACTGTAACCATATTTATCTCTCTCTTTCCCTCTCTCTCACACACACACAGAGTATGTTCTGTTATTAAAATATCTCTGCCAAAAGTTGTGTGTAACCACTAAAAAACTGCACAGCTTCTTGAGCTTCTGAGAGACTTCTAGAAGCAAATACCTTGAATGCCATTTCTGCCACTTATCCGCCATGTGATCTTGGATAAGTCACTTAACCTCCCTCTTTCCTACATCTCAGTTTCTCATCCTTTAAATGAAGCTATAGTAGCTGACTCACAAGGTTACTATGAAAATTAAATGAGTTAGTATGTTAAAAACTAACAACAATGTGCTGAAACTCTGTGTATCAGCCTTAGCCTGCTATCTCAGCCAGGCCAAGAGCACAACTTATACGATAGAGTGTTGCAATTGAGGCCAGCAGGCAAGTCTCTTGGATCCCCATGTCAGTTTGTTTAAAAGGTAAATTAGAGAAGAGGTATTCCAAAGTGCTGGCGAAAGAAAAAAGGCCTCGACTGACACCCCATTACATAGGCAAACTGCTGTGCAGCTTGGGGCAAAAATGTCACATACCTGATGAGTACATGTTTCAGAGAAAGAGGAAGCAGCAAGTTCAGACATGCTCTGCCCTTCAGCGCAGTTTTATTTGACTAGCTCCCCTAATTTTCTTTCACAGTTAGGTCTCAGTATGGTTAATATTAGGTCTCTATAGCATTAAGCCTCTGCAACATTAATACTCTTTAACTAAATGATTCTCATGAGTACCTTGTGAGCTGAATGCTGATTTGAGGAGTCTAATTTTCCAGTGAGTAAATGAGGTCATATTAACAGAAATAGCTTAAATTTCACTGGGTTATGATTTTGCTTCTCAATATCCCCAGCCCTTTACCTCCTCCCAACCTGAGCTCCCCTAAGCATCTGCAGGGCTGAGACAGAGGCATTCAAATAAATCTGTCCCTCCGGGTTAGGCTCCTCTAGACACCACAGCGATCAGATCATCCCACGTGTCCTCCCACTCTCTGGGATTACACTTCCCTACGGGCTCCCAATCAGGGCTTTGGCTGGAGCTCTGATGCTTTAAAATGCTTCTTTTTAAGGATTAAAATATTTCTTTTCGTTTCACTGGCAGTGCTTCAAGAGAATACACATAAGCCCAACAAGGGGATCAAGAGAGGTGATCCCAAAGGGTAGGTATGACCCTGCACCCCCCCCCCACAGTGATCGGCTTCCAAATTGGGTCCCTAAAGTGGATTTTTCTAGGATACCTGAATTCCCATGCTGATGATTGGCTGAGTCCAGATGTGTACCTATAAATTAAATCTTACCTAAGTCAGAGTGAAAGTCAGTGACCCACACATGGGGCCATAAATAAAATTGGATTCACTTTTTTCCTTAAAGAAAATCAGAATGATTTATTGTATAAGTCGGCGTTTGGAGAGAAATAGAACCCAAAAAATGAGAGAGAGATTTATTAATATGAGGAATTGGTTTGCATTAATAGAGAGCCTGAGAAGTCACATTATCTGCTGTCTACAAGCTGGAAACCCAGAAAAGCCAGTGTTGTAATTCATTCCAAATTCAAAGGCCTGAGGACAAGGGGGGCAGATGACGTAAATCCCAGTCTGAATTTAGGGGATGAGATGAGATGCCCCAGTTCAAACACAAAACAGAAAGATAAGGAAGAAGAAGCCAAATTCCTCACTCTTCCTCTTTTTGTTGGCTCAGAACTTCAGTGGATCGGCTGATGGTTACCCACCCAAAGAACAATCTACTTTACTGAGCCACTGATTCAAATGTTAAATGCTGATCTCATCTAGAAACACCCTCAAAGACACAGAAATAATATGGAATCTAGGCATCCCATCAAAAGTGAAGTTGCTGCATAAAATTAGCCAACACTAGTATTAAGTTCTTTAGAATTAACCACAGAATATAGCCATTTGTAAGAATCTGAATCAAAGTTTTTGGAGCACAAAGCCATCCCGTTGCGTGTTATGAAAGCAAAGCATCCTGGTCACCAAAATGAACCAAACAATATATGAAACTGTTACTGCCCTTCAGACAAATGTATAACAGCATCCAAACACTTTCATATTTTCATATTTTTTCATCCTAATAAGTGAGATGCAAAGCAAGTTCAGAGGCAGAAAAATACCATGAGGGATTTTGTTTTTGTTTTTGTTTTTTACCACTGAGAAATTTTTTAGATATAACAACCTGGAGCCTTTCTTATTACCCCAGCAGATGGGACACAATATCCACCAATGAGTCATTATGAGCTCTAGTTGTTATTTTTCCTATGGTTCAGCTGGAACACTTTTAGAAAAATAACACACGTTTCTGGGGGCAGGCTTGCATTATAATTTTGGAAAGGAATGCAGACTTTTTTCCCCTTGTCTGTTTCCCACAGATCTCTCTCTAGTTCTATTTGGACTTCACTGGGGGAACACATCTTGGCAAAACAGAGACTCTGGACTGGAAATGTTTGTAAAAAACATCAATGGTCCCACATGAGAATCAGTACATCTACCATTCAAACTAGATTGTATTGGCCCTGCTGGCAGTAATAGGGGAGCGTGTATGCAGTTATCACTAAAAGGCTTTTCATACTGTGACAATCAGATCCCCTGGTGCTCAGACATTGCATTCATTTTCTAGCTCATTCATCATGTGAATGAAATGAGGGAATAATGGGATCTGTTCCTCACAGTTACCCATCATTTAGTGAAGACACCACGTTAGGCTTTTATTTGGATGGAAAAGAAGTATAAATAAAAGTTTTATCACTCCTAATATCTAACAGTTCTAGCAACTCATAAGCTCTAATGTCAGGCAGAAGCCACATCACAGACAAACCTTGAGAAAGGGGGAGAATGGATCTGGCTGAGCCCACCTGGCAATACCAGGCAGATCCACTTTCAAAATCCTGCTCCTTGTTTTTTTCAATCCCTGAAGTTAAGTATTCTTAACTAAATTAGAATAAAAATTCACACCCTAAGATTCTGTAAATCCACTGCCAATAATTTATTCTGAAAAAATATCAGATGTGCATAAATGTAAGTAGACAAGGAAATTCACTGTTACAATATTTAAAACAGTGAAAAATTAAGCAAAAAAAACCCCTAAATTTCCAGAAAGTGTAAATTACTCAAGTAAATTATGTTACAGCACCCATCGTAAACAATGTTTGTGAAGAACTTTTAAATATATGGAGAAACACTCAAATTTATCAAAAGAAAAATTAGATACAACTAATATGTATACATATATATACTGTGTTACAAATTATGTAAGAAAAAAGCATTAGTAATTATTCTCTAGGTAGTAGAATTATAAATAATGCTGTTTTCTTTTTCATATTTTCTGTATTTTTTAATATTGTAGCAATAAACAAAAACTTAAAAATGACATTTTTAAGCACTCAAAAGTGATAAAATAGTTTTCCAGCTTACAATTATGTTGATTTTCTTTCTTTAACATACAAGAAAATACCCAGTGGACTGAAAGACATTTCCAATGTTTGGAAAGTGTACAAGATCCAAAGCAACAATGCCGCTGAGGCAAAATGGAGTGAGGACGTGAAGAATGTATATGCCTTAGCATTTTTCTTCACTTAGAAAAAATTGCCATCGGGGCCCTCCCTGGTGACAGCACAGGTTAAAGCTCAGCACTACGATGCTATCCACAGCCTTGGTAGCATGAGTTCAATCCCTGGCCAGGGAGTTGACTCACATGGCGCAGCAGACCTCTCCTCTCTCACCCACTGCTCCCCTCAGCAATGTATTTCAGTCCATCTGCCTTTCTGTTCCCCACTCTGTCGCTGGTGAATCTTCTCACCCCCTGCATCTCTGGCCTTGCCCTAGTTCTTGGATGCATAAACAAAGAGATCCTTAAAAAACAGAATATACTGACTTCTACCATGGCAACATGGCTACATAGCCATAGCAACATGTAATTTTCTGTCTATGAAATGTCCATCCACTGGTTTCATCTAACATATAGCTATTAAAATCATAAGGTCTCTGTTCTGTTACACATAATAGAAAAGAGTAGCAAACATGCCTACTTGCATGAAATTTGAACTTTCTTTGCAGCTCTGCAACACCCCATGAGAAAGGTGTGCTTATGTGTGCTTTACTCCTTGTTAACAGATTAAAAAACTGAAATATGATGTTTCTCCCCACATCTGAAAAGAAGGGTTCATACTCTGGCCACGCCCTCTGTTTCCCAAGGAATTTTTCCTAAGGAAAAGTTGGTTATGAGGTTTCAAATGTTTACAAGCAGTAGAACCCACTTTTCAAATGAAATTACATTTGCTCAGTTTTTCCATTATGTAACAACTTTTCACATTTTAACCAATCTAGAAACAAATGAGGTTCTTAATTGTTTGGCCAGAAAGCAGTAAAGATGAAATTGTAATAACTTGCACATTTGGATCTAGTCTTGTAAAATCCATAGCAGTGGCTTGCAAGAAAATACCAGAGGTAGTAGAGCAAATTTAGCAATACTCTTGATGGCACAGAAGATGATACTGTCTGGAAAAACAGACATTAAAGATTCAGACTGAATATCTGAATAAGTTTTAGGAGTACCTTAATTGATTATTTAGGTGTATAAACAAGATTAAAAGAGCTCTTTCATGAAGTAAAAGAACCTTTAAACCCAAGTGATAAGAAAGTACCCTGGTTTCCCAGTAGTTATTTATCTTCTTCCTAGTGACATAAAAAAGACGGTGCATCGTCCAACCCACAGCACTTCAGAGCAATGTAGCATAAGCCCAGAACTATGGGCCTGACCAGAGAGGTAGAAATCTAAGCCCCCCACATCTACATTTAACTTGCACAGAGGGTCTTCAAGAAGGTTGAAACCTGTCTATCCTCCTATTCACAAGCAACATCAGGGCATCACTGAAAACTTGATCATTGAAATCATGTTTTACAATCCTTGAACACTTCTATGAAGCCCCAGATTTATAGAACTCAAATTCTTGATACTTTCCTCTCCAGATTCCATTCTACCCTAGGCCAAGAAGAGATGGTGGAAGGGAAGGGTAGATTTTAGAATCAGACCCCCTTGAATTCAAATCTAAGCTACGTATAACAGTGCAATCTTGAATCAATTCTTAAAATTTTTTGTGCCTTTGTTTCACTACCCATAAATAATAATAGCACTAACCTTACAGGGTTTTGAAGATTAAAAGAGAAAATTCATGTGAAATACCAAATATATCGTAAATCTTCAACAAATTGTTCCCTATTTTATTATGGGGGAGGAGATAGCCTAAAATTATAGGCTTCCTTCTGAGACTTTGCTTCCAATTCTCCAGCAACATGTGATCTATCATCTACTCTCATCAATGACAGATATTTACTGAGCACTTGTTTATGGGAGGCACCCTCTGGGAGTTTGTCATCTATTAGAGGGGGTGAGATACAGACAGCAGAAAAATAACCACAAAACAGGAAAGTAAATTATAAGCAGTGTGGAAAATAGTACATTAAATTTCTAGAAGATGGGGGTATGGCTTTTAACAAGGATGGCAAGAAAGACTTTACAAAGGAAGTACACTGGGAAATTTAGACCACATACTAAGTTCTCCAAAAGCAAACCAGAAGTCATAAACATTCAAGGTCATGAACATTCTTGATAGGTCAATCAGAATATAACTTAGCTGCTCTCTGGGAGAAGGAAGAGGGACACGGTGCCATTTTCCTGAGTACCTTTCCAGGGCATTTAGCAATGGGCTCGTTCATAAGAGAGCCAAAACCTTCAACAGAGAGGGCTGGAAAGCTGTTAAAGGAGGTGAAGTAACATGAAATGTACTCAGACTGTAACCAAAATAAAGAAAGATTTAGGTCAGAGTTACTGATGCAAAGTGGAGGATTGAACAGATTAGATCACTCCCAACTAAAGAGGAATTTGCTATATTTTAAATACTCTCTTTCAAGTTAGGTCAATGACTCTATGCCAAGTGCAGGAGTAATTAATTTGTGACTTCAGGCTAAAGGAAGCAATTGAAAAGCTGAATTAAATAAAAATGCATCATAATAGGGAGATTCAAAAGAACCACCATGGCCAGGGCTGTCTGCTCCATGGTTACCGAAGACCCTAAACAATGGAATCTTGTAATAAAGGGCACATTCATCACAGAGTGGGAAAGAAACAATTCTAAGAGTTTGCCTTGATTTTTATTACTACTATCATAAAACTGTTAAAGGATTATTAATATTGATGTTTGCTCAGGGATTTCACATTACCCTTTCATGCAGCAAACAGCTTAGAATCTGCCTTCTGTGAAACCCACTAAGCTGTTTGCATAACCCTAAATGCATGGCAAGAGTTCAATTGGTAACTGATTTTTAGATGTAGTTGGTATGAGTCTCCCTTCCAGTGTCTAATCACAATGGTTCATAGGAAACAATAAAAGACAGGCGTGTTCTCGGCCAACAGTTCCCTGAGATGATCTACTTGGGCATTCAATTTCACAGATCAAATAGGTTATTAGAAACATACACACAAGGGTTTTATTGAGTCCATTAAACAACTAAAATTATACAGCTGAGGGTTCCAAAATATGTTTGTTTAAACACTTTGTTGGAGATAGAAAAATTAGGTCAGAGACAGATGGGAATTATTTAGGTTTACTTTTAAACCTTCTGAAAATCATCACAGCTCTCTTGGCTTCTTCCCAGCCTTCTCCATAATGCTAGCTTAGGACACATCTGTTGTCATTTTCTTCATATTAATGTTTCTACATTTGGGGTCAGAGCTTCTCCCAACAGGAGCACAGGAGAAATAACATTCTGGAGAAAAATGGTTAAATAGTGAGTCAGAAAGATTTACACTGGGCAGTTCTTAACCCATACCTGAAGCCAGCTACCTAAACTAAAACAGAATTGTCAGGGAAGGCAAAATGATGCCTACATCCCTGTCCTTCAGGTGACCTTCAAAATACGATGGCGTTACAGTTTATGGGGAAAATGCCAAGATCCCTGAAAAACAGTTGTCAGGGATAAAACTGCACATTTACTCACATTAAAGTTCTGCCTATTCAGAGCTGGGTAAGGGCCCGAGGATGACTGTCCTCAGTCAGAGGTACAAGACTTCCTTTTTTTT